>NW_026557900.1:0-56998 GCF_026930045.1 Uloborus diversus | reverse complement strand
AAAAAATCGTCACTGGAAGAGAAATTACAATTAGATGTAAGTACAAAAATGAAATCTAAACAAAGAGTATTGTGGACTGTTGGAAATTCATGCACTAAAATGAGTTTCCAGGCTCACAATCCATTAAATGCGTTATGTTTCTTACTGTTATTCATTTTTTGTTATGATAAAAATTTCTTTACTTTTTTTTTATAATTAATGCACTAATGAATAAAATTATGAAATTTTGTAACAATAGAAGTATGTTTTTAATCTTTTTCTCAGAATTTTCTATTATCAGTATTATATTATCACGGTTTAGAAAATACCAAATGCTAGTTTTATTTCGGTAGTGCAATCACTTTGAATAAGCCAGTGTTAGAATAAACATTGAGCCATCTCATGTTACCCATATGAGAATAATCCTTTCCCCTTCCAGAAACCATAGCATTCTAAAGTCAGACCAAACAACGTAAGTAGAAGCACAAATTTGTAAATTTGTAATTTAGAAATTTGTGCTTCTACTTACGTTGTTTGGTCTGACTTTACTATTCAGCACAAAGGTATTTATTTTTCTTATCATAGCATTCTATTTTAATCGTTAATTTGTCAGAACACTATAGTCCTGCTCTTAGCCAAGAAACGCAATAAAACGCTTTTGAACAAAAGTAAGGAAATTCTATAAAGTATTTTTTTTTTAAAGAAATGAAACATCTCCTTAATATTAAGCGATATCTTAACGTATTTAAGTTCTTTTCTAGAAAATTAGTATCTTTGTTAAATTCGTAAAGTTCTAATGAGTTCTAATTTTACACAATATGACATTTAAAATTAAATCGGTGATATGACTGTTGATTTCATTGCCGTATGCATATCTACTGATTCTTATGCGTAAAGATGAAGAAAATATTTACTTATTAAAGCAAACTACAACGTGTACTTTCAAGTCCCGATAACTTTACACACTGAATCTGATAATTTTTGTTTCTGTAGGAAAAAAAGGGTTTTCTTTTAACTTGTATGATTTTGCCCTATGAATGTTGGTAATTTTGTATTTCGCATTAGAATTACGGATGCGGCCATTTTGACCCCAATCAATCTTTTGTTAAAAAATGTCTCTCGTTAAAAGAATTAAGTTAATACATGACACTAAGGCAAAAAATACTACAAATCTCAAAAAAAAAAAAAAAAAAAAAAGAAGAAGCGTTTACTTTCACATTGAGCGGAAACTTGTAAAAAATTCAAGAAAATGGTTAAGTGTGGAAGGATTGTATCGAACTAAATAGGGGAAACTAGGGAGATTTGACCCAACTTGTTTTTTTTTGTATTCCTTTTTTATGTAGAATATTTGGAACGAAGTAAAAAATATACGCAACTAGTTTGCCATTTTGCACCTTATTATGGATAAAAAAAATCGCTTAGTTCCAAGTATAAATGGTACAAAAAAGTAATGTTCCTCACTTCTGCATACGGGTTAAGCGTTCCTAGAGCTAGGTAGACTTGGCCTAACACTGTGGGATCCATAACCCACCTCATGAATGTACAGTGCTGTCCAAATTATTAGACTAAAGAGTTTTTTTTTTACACTATTTGTACCAAAATATTATTTATTTTACTGTTCAAGTACAGTTCATACTGTACACCGATTATTACGTTATTTTAACATAATTTAATGTTTGCAGGTGGAAGCACAGTGTTCTTTGTTTATGTTCTTTGTTTTTCTACCTACCAGGAACATAACCTCAATCAGCTTAAACAGTTCACTAGTTCTTTTTATTAGTGTGTTCTGTTATATTTAAAGTTATTTTTAGGTAATTAGTGAGTATGTATATGTGAGTATATGTAAAAGTGAGCATAAACAATTTTTACCTCCTTTTTTAAAAAGTTAAGAAATTGTGTAAAACTTGAGAAAAGTATGCCAAAAAGACTTAAAATGCTCATCATGAACAAGCGAATGCAACCTAAATATTAGATAATTATTTCACTGTTCGTTAATGTATCTATAGTTATGTAATCAACGAAGAATTTTCTTTTAAAACAGTCGTAGTCTAATAATTTGGCCTGCACTGTAAGAAGACTCATAGATATTTAAATCACAAACGCAGGTTCGATTTTTTTGTACTAAATGATACTTGAAATGAATATCAAAATGTTTACTCCTTAGTTGAGGTGTCATGCATATGTATATATTTCTTTACTCATCTTACTCCATATCAGCAGGAAAGCAGAAGTCGAATTGAAAGCTTTGAGATCAGACTTGATCAATATTTCAGTCATTTTACTAAATAACTCATTAAGCTTAACGATTACTAATGATCGAGTTATTTGTCAAATGGAAGCAATGTTTTAGACCAAAACATTATAGATTATAATTATTCATGGAAAAAAAATTCAGGTCTTCATATTTACAATATTAGAATTATTGCATGAATAAAATCAAATCATTAGGCCCAAATGACAATATTTTATCTATTCAAAAATAAAAATTCATTAGAAAACATCAATTTAGGCTGTGGGTCAAGTCTTCTCAATAAGCTGGGGTCAAAGCTCCCTAGGTTGCTTTCTTTTGCTTTTGAACTTAAATATCTAACAAATTAGATAAAGGTACATAAAACTACTGTTTTCAAAATTAATTTCCCTCAAAACTGGAGGTAAAAATCTAAAAAATTCCAAAATCTTCAAATTTTACTTGATGTTTCCAGTATCATTAAAACTCAATTCCTTGAAAACCACTAATTCTGAAATGGCTTCGCCCTGCAAAATATTGTTGTGCGATTCGTCAACCAATAATGCGTCTAAAATGTTCACTAAATATCTTTTTCATTGAAAAAGTACTCATGGGTCAAGTCTGTCTATGGGTTAAACCTCCCTAGTTACCCCTACATAAAACTTTCACTTTCTGACTTGCTGAATCGGACATTGAATCGGCCCAATTATTAACTGGAATACTAGGAAATTTACTGACCTTCAATTGTTAATTATTTTTATTAACATTTGTAATTGGCATGTATATTTTGTCGTTTCTCCTAAACTTAAATTCTAGCAAATTTATATAACTCGCATGCTCTATAAAGACGTTACATTCGCCCTTTCAATCTGCTGAATGCAGTTTTAGTTTTTTTTATAATGTTAGCCAGTCGTGATATTATCTTCTCACATTTTTCAGTTACTCTTGACGAGACTAATTGATCATGGCAGTTATGTCAAAAATCATCTAACGTATGAAAATATAAGTAGTTCGAAGGCTAAGGTGTGGTACCTCGCAACTTATACCAATTAATATCGAGTTGCGAGGCATCGCAGCATTGCCATCTATTTATTTTAACAAATGATTCGTGTCATTATCTTGAAAAACAAATTTAAGTTTACTGGAATGTTTTGAAATAATCTTGACTAGTATAAGTCACCAAACTTTGTATCTTAGTCCAGTCATATTAGACATTAAAATCGCAAAACAAGATGTAGTTCTGATTTTTTAATATGTTGTTTGGGTCCGTAGGGTAGTGTAAATCTAAATTTGCAGTTTTCAAAAACCTTTGCTCGCTGCGTAATTCTCGAAAAACTGCGAAATTTTCGGATTTTTTTTTTTTTTTTTAGTTTTTCCTTTAACTCCTAGACTATCTAACGTTTGATGCTAAATGGGAATACCAATTTTAAAGCACATTAAATTTTGAGCAATGTAAGCTCAAGTGGGGTTCTGTACGACTAATAGTTTGAGATATCGTACTTCAAAAAACTATCCATTTTTGACGAAAATGAAAAAAAAATCCATCTAACATTATATAAAGTTCCCCAAGGCTTAACGATGAACCCCCGATTGGAACGTACGTAAATAAAGAGTTAACATCAAAAGAAGACATAAAAGAATTACTTGGAACGAAACTATGAATTCTTTTAACAAATTGATGAGAAGTTTATTTATTAAATAAATTGCGACTACTAAGAGCAGAAAACACAAAGACTAAACATTTTGCAAGTTGATACGAAGCCGTACCAATATTGGAAACAATCGGCCTGAAAAGTATCTGTGTTTTCTCCTCTTAGGAGTCACAATTTATTTAGTATTAAAAATTCGGTAGATTTAAAAAAAAAATCATAGTTTCATTCCAAATAATTCTTTTATGGCTTCTTTCGATGTTGACTCTTTCTTTACGAACGTTCCCGTCGAGGTTTCATTGTCATGCTTTGGTAGAAGACTTTCTGAATTTCATTTCGCCAATACGGAAATTGAAGATGTAATTTTCCAAACTCGTACCTGTCCGATGACTGTTCTTTTGTTTTTAATAGGAAATTTTATATTATGTTAGATGGTCTGGCTATGGGAACTTAGCCCCATTGTTAGGGATATTTATATGCATTATTCTGAGGTTAAGCCGTTCCAAAAACTGCAGTTTAAATTTTTTGTTCGGTATATTGATTGTTTTGTTCTAATGAACCAAAATCAGTTTGAGAGTGATGAGGTTTTATCTTTTTTAAACTCCATTGATCCTCATATTCAGTTTTCTTGTGAGAAAGAACGGGATAATTGCATTTCATTTCTTGATGTACCTGTTTCTCATACTGAAGTTGGTTTCGACACTACTGTTTATCGCAAAGCTTTGGATGTTTCTTTACTTCCTCATAGACTTTCGTCTCGTCCTCCATATCAAAAATATTTCGCTTTCAATTCTTTTGTGTATCGCGCAATTAATATTTGTTCTTCGTTGGAACTTCTTAAAGTGGAATTTAATTATCTTAAAGCTGTGGCAATTGATAGAGACTATCCGCCAACTTTGATTGATTCTATTTATAAAAAACTTCCAAATAAATCCCAAACTAATGTTCTTAACCGAACCTTCATAAGAAAGAATTTGGTTGTTTTGCCATTTTTTCCATCTGTAAGCTATCAGGTTGCTAAGATTCTAAAACGTTTCCAATTCCATGTATTGTTCTCTCCTATTAATAATCTTTCTTTCTCTTCTCTTAAAGATCCTATTCACCCTCTTAATTGTTGTGGACTTTATAAATTAATTGTAGTTGTAAACTTGCCTATATTGCACAGACTCGGCGTGCTTTAAAATTTCGCTTGAAAGTGCATCAAAATTACGTGAAAAAAAACAAATAAGTCTAGTATTGCTCAACATTGTTGGGATTCGAATCACTCTTTTGATTTTCACTCTTATCAGATAATCCAAAAATGCCCCAATTCATCAATTTTTGACTTTTGGGAATCTTTCCATACTTTGAGGAACAGTTCTAATTTAGTTAATGATCTTAAAAAAGTTCCGTATTTTTCCAATGTCTGGCTCCCATATCTCTTACACCTTCCTCTTCCCATCCATTTTTTTCCATTCATTATTATCTATCTTGCTTTATTTTTAACTTTTTTTTTGTCTTGGTTAACATTTCCTTCCTTTTCGGACACATTTTGTGTCTATTAATAATACGTTTAGCGTTTGGGTATGTTTATTGGATGGCGTTTTCCGATAAATTACCCTTCGTTACCAGAGAGGTTATTCCAGAGTGACCCCCCCCCCCCCCCAAAGGGCGATGACGCACAGTGCTGAAATCCAATGTAACACTTAGCCTAGAATGAGCGTCTCCCTGAAATCAGAAAACAACATTCAAATTCCCCCCCCCCCTCCGCAAATATCAATGACACGGCTGCGCCATAGACCTCCTCTATTTGTAGCCACCCCTCAAAATTCTAGGGCATTTTTTTCTGTTCTCAATGCTCAGCTGCGTGGTTTTGAGAAGTTTCAGACTTTGGTTCAAAACAATCTTGAGATCTAATGAAGTAATTAGATTTGAAGTATTGAATAATTTCAAATCTAATTACTTCACTTACTGTAAAAGTGATTTCATCTTAGAGTGTAGTATTTAAGTTTAACAAAATAAAATAGTAGGAAGCATAAAGGAATTAAATTCGTAGTAAGCAGTAGTTACTACTTCTCGCTTGCATAGATCTGTGTTTTTCAAGAAGTCTACTAATTTGAAATTTAGGGCGGAGGATTTAGAGAAAAAACTACTTTGCAACAAAGTCAGCCTTAAGTCTGATAGAACTGCTAGACATCAAATAAATTAAAACGCATTTGAGTGTTATAACTTAAGATAACCAACATAGCTGGTTGATACAATCAACAAAATTTAGTCTGCAGAAGTAAGCATTTTATTTGTACATGCTTACCAAAAAAAAAAAAGTTTTAAATAACTAGCTGGCCCGTGTAAAGCATTTGTGCTTGATAGTGTTATTTAAAAATCTGATTTTTATAGAAGCAAATTTTCGAGAAACAGTAAAAATGTGAATTGTTTGTTTATTTTTCACCGATCGTGGTGAAAAAGAAAATAAAATGATGTTTTAAAAACGAATCCCCTCTCCACCCTGAAAAATAGAGGATTCGCCTTTTAGACTCGTTTGGTCATGAACGGCATATCCCAAGAATCGAAAGCAACCAAGTTTACGCAAAATGTCGAACAGAAAGAAAAACTTTTTTCTGGTATTCTTACACCAAGCACTGTGGAAGTAAAACCTGAGGCACATCAACGATCACTAAATTCCACATAGAAGCAAAAGTAAATTCATTGGATTATTATAACAGTTTCGATGCAGATGAATAATTTTAGCTAGTGGGGATGAAAAGGGGTGGGGAATTTCAGTTTTGATAGTTAAATCGGAATTAAAACTTAATTCTAAATTGGCACGCGAATGTCGTCAAGAGAGCAATAAAAAGCTTGAGTCTCGATGGCGAATTTTTGAAGGTAAGAAATGAACGTGGTGTTAGAAAGGAATCGTGATCGCGGTAGAAATCTGGGTGGATGAAAAAATTGATAGCTGTGTGTTAAAAAACGTTTACATTGCGAAAAAATGCGAAAAATCTACTGCGACAAAATTTGATGGGAACAATTAAGCAGCTAATAGAATCTGGAAATGTTAATTTGAAAAAAAAAAAACTTTTATTTTTAAATTAAAGGACAGTGCTCGTGGGTTTTAAGGGGATGGGGATTTTTAAATTTACGGGATTGAAAGAAAATGTTTCGCGGAAAAAGAATGTACATGAAAATCTGAAAGTAACTCAAGTTGAGAGACCTTGATTTTTTGTAAAGAGCTCGACAAATAGAGGATAAGAAAGTGCATTTGAACGTGACATTAGGCTGAGCAAATTATTTGGCGGTAAATAGATGTAGTGCTTTTTTTGTTAGAAACGGATTGAACAAGAATCGCAGGTAGTAAGATTGGTTTTTTTACTTTCTTTTTTTCTAATATATAGAAGAAAGTATTGGATTCGTGCAAATCTTAGAATTTTGAATTTTTACGGACGTTTTGAGGTGTGCTGAGTCCATTTTGGGCATTTTTAGAAAATGTCTGTCCATGTGGTGTATGTGTGTGTCACGCATGTGTGTGACCAGATTTTTTTTGGCCGCTCTAAAGCAAAAACTACCGCATGAAATCCGCGCGAATTTCCACCAAGGAAAAAGTTTCTTGGGTTATGCGTGCCTGGTATTTCCCAAGAAGTAACTGGCGGAATAAAACAAAATTGGGTCCATATGTTGCCCTTAACAGGTACTGGTGCTGATTCAATTTTGGTGTCAATAACTCAAGCAAGGGTTGAGCTATAGAACGTTTTTTTGTCAACAACTGTGACTGCTGTATCTCAAGAAATAATGAACGGAATGACACAAAATTTTATCAACAACTAGCCCTTAGAGGGCATAAGAGCTGATTCTATTTTGGTGACAGCAGCTGAAAAGGGGGTGGAGCAATCGAACGTTCTTTTTTTCCATAGTGAGTGCCATATCTCAAGAAGTAATGCTATGTTCTGGATGAAATTTGGAATAAATGTAAATTCATATGCAAACAGGCGTTGGTTCAGTTTTAGTGTCAATCGCTCCATGGGGGGGGGGGGAGTTTTTTTTTTTCTGTGTGTGAAGAAAAATAGCTTTACAATAGCAACAATAATAAAGATAAATCGTTATAGACTGTCATCTGCGAATTTCGAGTGATTTCAATTGTTAGAAAAATGACCAGAAAATCACGATGATTTAACTAATTGACTGTTGCAATCTTGTGTTTGTTAACAAAGAATTAATTTGTAATTATTTTATGCAAGGCTTTTAAAATAATTTTCAGTTTTCATTCTTGGCTTTGATTTTGAAAGAAATCGGGAATTGGGATGGTCGTCAAGTTTTGGTTTGTGTAATTATGCTTTTGTTGGGAATATTGCTTCCTCGTCAAGTATAGGGAGGAATCAGAATTATAAGAAAGATATAAAAAAAAAACCGTGATGGCCACAACATACTAGTTTAAGGTTGGGCGTGATTCGGATTCATAGGACATAGGTTTCGCAGAATAGCGTTCATTTCCAAGAATCTTTTAAGTAAAAATTCATAAATAAATATTTGATTTATAATTTCAAAGCAACATTTGCTTGCTGCAGTTCAAAATATTCTTTTCGGGATTTTTTTATAAATACATATTGCCGTAACGTCAATTCACGGCTGTACTCGAAGTGATTGTTTTGACAAATTTATCATAGGACGATTTCTTTCTATTCTCAATGCTCAGCAATGTTTTTTAGATTTTACAATCCTTGAGTCAAATGAATATTGACCTTTTGCATTTAATAGTCGTAAATTTATTTAATTCACTAGCTATTTTTTTCAGAGCGTGATTTTTAAATTTGGCAAAGCAAAATCGTAGTAAGCATGAAAGAATACATTGGTATCGAGCAGTAGATAAAAATTCCGTACTATTCAGTTGTATTTTTTAAGAAGTCCATTAATCTAGAATTTAGTGTGCACCCTACGCTCGATAAAATTACTGGGTAGCAAAATCAGCCGCTTAGTGTGATAGAACAGCTAGGTATGAAATCAATAGGAAAACGTTTGAAAGTTGCTGCTTAAGAAAATCAACGTGCCTGGATAAAAAGATCAAAAAAGTTCAATATGCAGAAATGTGCGTTTTATTCGACCACGCATGCTAAAAAACGATTTCGGATAACTAGGTGACCCGTGCGAAAACTTGCACTTGATAGTGGTAGTTTAAAAATCTGGTTTTTTTTAGCAACAAATTATCGAAAAATTAGTTAAATCTTGAACACGGAGAGATGACTGATGATCTTGAAGAGGAAACATCATTTGTAATAGGTTGTTATTATTTTGTTATACATAGGATCAGAGAGGACGCGTCGCTTATTACTTGTCGCTCTCTGACTGATTTTACCGATTACAAGTCTTGCAAATGATGTTTCCGCTTCAAAGACGTTCGCCATCATTCCGTGGTCAATGATCTAGTTTTACAATGTAAAGTATTGAAATAAGCGAGCTTGTACAGTAAAGCAAATGTACAACAAATGAAAAAAATGCAAAAAAAAAAAAAAAAAAAAAATTTGCTGTTACTGCCTTTTACCTGTCCCCGGCAGAAGATATAACTTAATCCTTAATTGGCATGCGAAATTTTCTAAGGAAATGTTAAGGAAATATTATTTTACGGACGTATTTGAAGTAATTGTTTAAGTAATGGTGGGAAAAACTTGTAAAATATTAAAAAGAAGTATAAATTAGAGTAGCCGTGAAAAGCTAAAGCGTAGTATCTGTTTTTTTTTTCTTTTGATCAATCACGAATTGTTTAATATTGTCACCTTTCCAGAGTTGATGTTTCTCTGATTTTTCAGATTGTCATAACGACGAGAATAAGCTAACTCGCTGCTTAAATATTTATTCATGCAAATATTCGTCGCCAAGGTTACAAATCGTGTGCTCTCATTCAAGGCTGAACTTAAGCACATCTTACTTTTTAAAAGAGGGTCGGGGGTGTAAAATAACGTTTTTTCAGAGGAAAAAGCATATACGAAGATGAACTTAAAAATTAACACTTTATCAAAATACGAAATTTCAAGAACTGCTAGGCCATCAGTCAAGTTCGATAAGAAAGATAAATACATAAAATTATACGATATTAATAATCTTCATCTTAAGTGATATCGGCCAATAAATCTTTATCTTTATTTTCGCATCCTAATCACATTTTTTTTTCCTGATATGCATCATACTACCTATTCCTAAAATCCTCCGTCATAATATGACGGGTGCAAATTTCTTGGCTCTTTCCATTCCATTCTATCTGCAAAAACAAGAAACTTAACGAAGATGTTCTTATCGCTATTTGCGATTGCAAAAAGCATAAGTTGCATTCAAAACGTCAAAATTCAAATGAATTCTTGGTGCAGTTCATTTTTGTTTGAAAGATGTTCATTTTTTTTTTTTTTTTTTTGCATTTTTGTCAGCCATTGTATTTTAGCTTTATTGTGCAAGCTTGCTTAATATGTTTACGTCGGATATAAAGCACGAAAAAGAGTTACAATTCCAACATTTTCCTATTGTTAGCATGGAATACAAAACGCGTTTCTTAAAATAGCTCAAAAACCCATTTCTGCTGATACTGCGCTTTACTTTCCCTCGGCAGTGCTAGTCTCATCCTTCATACACTAAAAAGAACATTTGCAAAAGCGTTGCTGCATGTTTCGTTTGAAATGAATGTTGTGTTTGAGCAGTTTTAATTTGAAGCAAATAAGATAGTTCTAAAGCGTTTTTCCTTTTTGGACTACCTTCTAATATTCATAACAGTTTCTAAAAGATGCGACCTGTTGCAAGAAATGGTTTGTTCTTTTTGTAAATGTAACACTGAATAACGTTATTCCAAACACGACGTATGATTAAATGAATCTTTCGGCCTACAGCAGCTGTGTTAATTCACGAACAGCGTTTGGTATGCTAGTTTACCTGCACCATTTTGAATTCGAAACACAGTGGACGAGCAGCTCACTCTGCGCTGGTCTTCTGAGATTTAATGAAACCTCTCCTTCCGCGGTTGCATTTTATTTCAAATTAAATTGCCATTCGCTGTCATTTTTCCTCCTGATATAGGAAACGACCATTGATAGTTTATTTTAATTGAACTGCAAAGCAAAATTTCGCAGAAGCCACAAAACAATGATTTTGTGTCGAACTATTCGAATGATTAAAGAAGTTTTTTTTTTTTGTATCATTATCGAAAACAGTGTACGCTTTAACAGAGTAAAATAGTACATTTGAAGGAAAATGATCATTATAGTTTTCTCACAAGAGTCATCGAAGTTCATTTAAAGTTTGCTTGATCTAAGTTCTAGAACGGCAATATTTTACGTCGCACGTTTTAAAATGGAACAAATATACAGATTTTCTTTTATCTTTCGCTATTTTGTTGCGCATTGAGATTAAATGGTTATACAGAAGCACAACGATCCCCCCCCTCGGGTTTAATGTTTTCATTAAAAATCTTCCATGTCCATCTGTGATGCACTAGATGGCCATCACGGCAAAGATGAATTCATACAAGACTTCAAAAGTCTTCAAAAAGGTCTCATGTCGATGATATAAGACCTTTTCGAAAAAATTTCCAGAAGGTATATTGTTTTAGGTTTGGGTTAGGTGTTAGGTTTTTGTCAGGATGGAAGCCGTCTATTAATCTTTCTCGTTAAAAAAAAATATAGAGATCAACGTGAGTAAATAAATATAAAAAAAGTGGGCAAAAGTATGTAAAATATCCTTGAGATTGGCTCTTCTCGCATGCAGTTGGCTCAATGATTGAGAACTGAGAATGGGGTCTGGGCAAGAAACAAAAACCCTGAAGTGCAATGAGGGGAGGGGGGTTGAGTCTCATCCCCCCAGAACCATTGGGTTTAGCACATATTGCCATTACTGTTAAAACTGCGTATCTGAATAGGGACTTTGATGCCGACCCCTCACCCAGAAGTTAAATTAGGGCTGGGCTAGTGACTGGCGCGGAGTTGAAAATCGTCTAAAACTTCTCTAAACTACGATAAGTACACAATCAAGTCTATTACCATTGTGGAAAAAACGAATTGAAATGAGGATGAAAAATTCAAAATACTAGTCATGATAAACCAGCCTTTCACCTACCCCCGTGTAAGGGTACGTGAGATTTTTCACACCCCTTCCCCCCTAGTCTTACGTTCGATTCCATTTCGTTTTTCAGAACAATAAAATGTTGTTAGATAAGGATAAATTTGACGTAAATCAAAGATTTTTTGTTTCGACAGACAAGTTCTATTATTTTAATGCTGTCAACTATATTTTACCATTATATTATTAGTTCCAGTCTTTGGAATATCATTTATCAGTAGTTATAAGTAAGTTTTTAAATAATCTTAGACATAAATGGGTAAAACAATGTACAAGCAAATAGCAATTTTAAAATAGTGATCAACTAGTTTTTTATTTACTTCAAAGAATATGGATTACAAAAGTTAAATTGAGATCAATTCAGATCATCCAGACTGAATGTTTATATATATATATATATATATATATATATATATATATATATATATATATATATATATATATATATATATATATATATATATATATATATGATGCGATACTAATTAAAAATAAAACAAGCCCTTTATAGTGCGATTATTTCATTATATTTTAAACTTTTCGTTTTTAGTGTTACAAGTAAATCGCAATGCGTTGGGCACCACTGAATGCCAACAATGTTGAGATGCACTTTTAAGATTGGATTTGAATTTGGTAGTCTTGAGACATGCATTCCTAAATTAAAAGATAAGAATACAGTGTTTCCATTATGAAGTACTGTTGTGAAGATAGAATTCAAATTTATAAGTTTTATTTAGTTTTGCAAGATTGAATCAACTAAATGAAAACTTAAATTTCCTTAAACTAATCACATGGATAAATAACTGTCGAAATGTGACTGACGTTGCATTGAGCTTTCTGCAAATGGCACAAGTGAATTCTGGAAAAGTGACTGCGAGCATGCTGGCTTGGTCAAACATTAATGATTGAAAAAGCTAAATTGTATGGCTAGGAACTTTAAACTGGTATGCTCTGCTTTTTAATTTTTTTTCATGTATTCGGTATATTATCAATATTTTAATAGTTTTGAATGTCATTGTTTGTGTCATTTAATTAATGCGGAAAGTGATTTAGAGTTTTTGTTAGATGTGTAATTATGTGTTCAGGTGTTAAAGTCGTGACTCTTTTAAGAATTTATTTTAATATAAAATAGGAGGTCTTGTGATCTAAACGTATATACTAGTAATGTACAATTGAACCTTCGTAATACGATTGTGTTTAATACGGAATCACTGTTAAAACGAATATCTTGTTTGTTAGGTTTAGTTTGCTATCTAATTACATTACAAATGTCACATAGGATACGTACGTTTAATTGAAAGTATCGGCTACACCGAAGAAATGATTCTGACCTCTTTACTTAAAATGTAAATGAATGCTGTAATTTTCTTTTTTTTTAATTTTAATCATTTTGTTAGGTAGTAGAAGTCCTATTCTGTATCGAGAAGAAAAAATTAAATACTTTAAATAGAAAATAAAAGCAGTACATTTGTTTACACTTGAACATTTCAATTAGCTAGGAGATAATTGTTTATCTTCTAATGTAATTTCAACCTATTCCGCGATTGTCGATTATCAGCTTCCTTTCTCAGTACATTCCAAAAACATTCATTTATAAGAAATAAATGTTTTTTTTTTTCTGAATGTGCTAACAGTTAGATTACAATGTGTGCATTGGTGGTAATATGTTTTAAATATAGGTAAGCATTCTTTCGTTCCTCACAGTATCACTCATTCACGGTTGTTACGAATAACACTGTTACGAGTACGGTTCTTACGAGTTCAACTGTATTTAAATAGCGAGTGAAGTTTTAAGTACTTTCACAAAACATATTTAATTGGATGTTAAATTAAAATTACTACAAACACTTAACCACATCATCTCTGACAAATATAGCTGCTTCTTTCTATAAATAATTTTGAGACTGATTTATTGTATGGGATGTTACCTATACCGTATATTAAGCAGTACAGCCGTGTGGTTCTTGTTTTGCATATACGTCACTGAAAGCGCATTATTTTAGTGCCTAGAGTGATGCAATCAAATCCATGAGAAATTTGCAAGTTTCATTCTGATAACTTTTTTCCTTACCGGCACCCGGACCCGTCTACTTTAATATTTCCGGGGGGGGGGGGCAATGCAATTTTTATAAAAATGAAACAAAATCACGTGAGTTTCACTAATATGTAAAAAAAAAAAAAAAATTTTTAGTCAGGAGATTGGGGCAAGGGAACCCCTGACCCCTCTAAATGACGGGTTGACAGAAAAATGCTAGAAAAAGGGCGTTATTTGTTTTTACTTTATTGAGCCTAAAAATATTTCCTTTCAATAACGGATATCATTTAAATTTCATAATATAGAAGAATACATTTCAACACTCTACCTTCAGATAACATAAAAATAACTAGGAAAATTGACATCATAAGTGCTTTGCATATATTGCATTATATTCCTAGGTCCCCTATTTTTACGACTAAACGTGACCTGTGGGATTGGGGCCCTGAAAACAGCTTCCCTCGAGGCATTGCTTTGGAATGCTATTTGGATGACTTTGCGACCACGGCATATTTAAATCAGTTAAAAGTAGTATTGCGTAAAATTGTATCAGATTTTCTGCCGTGCTGTTTTTTTTTTCTTTTTTTAATTGGGTCACTTCTGTTTTCGGCGGATTTGATAGGAATGTCTAGTCTTTATAGCAAAGCTACTTTTATTCTACGAGATGGTATACTTAAAACTTTTTTAATGCAACAAAACAAACTGGTCGTTTCAAAACAAATGAAGGGCTCGGGGCAGGAATGTGATATGCCGCCTAAATTTTTCATTAGGCCAATTTCCAACTTTTAAAAAAATATTTGAGCAATTTTTTAAAGGTATTATACATTCTTTTTTCTGCAATACTAAAACCAGATGTGTTTTTCTCTAAATGACATAAACCATTGTCGTTATCTTTTCAATTTTAGTTATGGGAGACTAAAATTTTGATTGAAAAGTCACCCACATCTTGTGGCTTGTCCCATTTCTGCCCTGAGCCCTTCATATATTGGTTATATTTATTTTTGAATGAGCTCTCTCAAGAGCGAATACGGATCACCTAGCTTACTGTAATCAGCGCTGGATTTATCTATGAACTAAAGAAGCGATAGCTTAGGAGGACTTGTTGAGGGCCATTGAAAAAATAGTTTCCAAACGCGTGAAAACCTTCAATGTTTGGAAAAATACCGTTTTGATCTAAATGGGAGTCTACATAAGCGAAAATGACACATAATGAAATAAGGTCTGCTTTGCTGCCGCCAAAGTTTTGCGGACTACAAAAGGGACCCCATGCCTAAAATACCTTTGGGCCCCGTTATGTCTAAAAATCCCGCCCTGGCTGTAATGGTAAACTGCAATACTTTGCCATGTGTAGTCGTATGACGTCAGAATTTGAAATGCCAGGGAAGCTTGCACGATGGAAATCAACGAATTGGAAACTCATATTCAGTTCATCATTGTATAAAATCTTTCTTTCCCCTTATCATACAAACAAAACGTCTAAAAGACTAGTGTACTTTTCGTTACTCCGATCCAAGCTCAGTCGGCATTTATATCAAATCGGAATTGACTGGAAATGGCTTCGGTGTTCGGTGGTGAGAAAGTTGTAGAACGCTGCTTGGATAAAGGCAAACGTCGCAAAAGAGCGATTAAAAGTACGAGTCTCCGTGGCGAATTTGTATAAGAAATGGCACGTGGTAGAAAATGTAGTGATGGTCGAAATATGTGCTGGTCGGAAGTTTCTGTCTGTGAAATGTCTCGTAAGTAGCATTTTCTACTATTTTTAACTCGCATTTGTATTTTTGTACATAAGACAGTTTCCATTCAAATACTGTGGAATAACCTAGCGATAGTATGGTGTTGATGAAATCCTTCAAATAAATGTAAGAAAGTGCGAAGTTTTGCCTGCGACATGGAGGCGATGTAAAATAATTAGGACTTGTATATTGGGTCAATCCATACAGGTTCGACGGATGGGTGCGCTCGAAAGTTCAAATTTTTTTTAAAACTCATATCCCAAAAGCTGCATATGATAGATGTTCGAAACCACCGTTATTTTTTCTCTAAACTGGACCTTTGATTTTTTAGAGATCATCAAAAGTGATTTTCGTAGTCAGAAATGGGACTTTTAGGCCTTTGCATTTTGGACAAAAAGTATTTGAATTATATTTATGGCAGTTAATTCAACGCTTTTATGTTAAAGTGCATAAGTTGATAGTCTTACATGCTGAGTTACGTAGCTGTTACTTAATAATTAAAATATTGGCAACATATTCAAGTTCAAGGTCAAGTGTAAAAATTTTACTCATTTCAAAGGGGGATAGCTCGCGTAGGGGACGGAAACACAAAATAAAATACTGCAAAAACTAATCATTGGAACCATGCTTATAAGAATATGCAAATGTTGTTGTGTGTTCGTGTACCCTTAATACATTACAATCCCTCAAAAATGGGAAAAATGACAAAAATGACGTTTTTAGACCCCTGTAAACCAAAAGGGGATGGAATTAAAAATAAAATTTCTTGCCCAATTGAGTATTCTATTCAAGTACTATACATGTTATCTATATTGTTTTGTGTATTTGGTTTGTAAAAAGGATACCAGTTTTTGAAATATTGTGCAATTTTGCTAGTTAGTTCACACACTAAAACAGAAACGAAAAGTGTGAAAACTTCATTGCACCTTCTTTAATTACGTATATTGTGCTCTATGCAATATGTTACTCTGAAAAACATATTGTAAGTATAAAAATAATTATTTATTTTAATAACGTATGAAAACTGAACTCTATTTAATAGTTCTATAGTTCTAATGGTGACATCAAGTATATGGCGTTTTGGAATGCTTTACCAAGGCACATTCATAATTTGATACTTTAAAAATGTACCAGGACCAAGACAATTACAGAGGTTCTAAATTTAGTAATCAACACAGGCTTTATGTTATAACGTTCTTGACAGTAATGGGCAATTTTTTTAATAGTATTTTTAGTAACACACTATTCTTCATACCTACTGCTAAGAGACAATTATTTTATTGTGATAATATTTAAGTAGGGTGGCATAAAGTAGTGATTGTTGTATTGGGAATTTTATTTGCAATGTCAAACCTTTCTTGCAGTAGTTTTTCAGTTAGTTTAATATACTGAGTGCTCACAAGGATACATGCATGACTTCTAGTAGTTCTTTGCAAGCAATTCTTATTAGTATCAATGATTTTACCTCTGATTCCGTTAACTTGTCCATTACCATGTGATAATGCAGAGAAATGCCACTCAGCTCAAGTTGACATCCGTTTCGTGATTACATAAATTAACAAAGTTCTTTCTGTTTTTGTTATGCATTTGAATCAAGTATTTCAGTACGCCTTTTCTGTGTCACCACCAGAACTATAATACTAATATGTGAGTTCATTTTTTTAAACCTGCATTGAATCAAGAAATGAAAAACGCTCCCCCCCCCCCCTTTTATCTATGTAAATATTGTTTTTACATGTGTTAGGCAAATTACACAAGTTAATATACAACGAGTATGTTTGTATGTATAAAAAATTTGATTGTGTAGATTATTACAATCTATAAATTAACTACTTAAGCAGTCAATCAAGTATCCAAATGTCCAAGTATGTCTAAATATTTCTAAGCTATCAAATTAAAATAATTATTTTTATACTAATGACATATTTTGGCATGCAGTATGATATACTATATAGAGCACTATATACGTAATTTAAGAAAGTGCAATGAAGTTTTCACACTTTTTATTCCTCTTTTCGTGCGTAAATTAACTAGCAAAATTGATCAATTTCAAATTGCTCAATTTCAATGACCTGTATCTTTTTTTTACAAATCGAATACATAAAACAATATATATAACATGTATAGTATTAGAATAGAATATTCAATTGGCCAAGAAATTTTATTTTTAATTCCATCCCTTTTTGGTTTACATGGGTCTAAAAACGTCATTATTGGGATTTCTCCGATTTTTGAGGAGCTGTAATCTAAATTGTACACAAACACACAGCAACTGTTACATATTCGTATTAGCATGGTTCCAGTGATTAGTTATCGCCGTATTTCCTTTTGTTTTTACGTCTCTTACGCGAGCTATTCCATTTTGAATCGAGTAAAACTTTTACATATTATCTTGAACTTTAACCTGTTGCCATTATTTTAATTATTAAATTATAGCCACGTAGCTTAGCATGTAAAACTATCATCTTATGCACTTTAACGTCAAAGCGTTAAATTAACTGCCATAAAGGTAATTCAAATAGATTTCGGCCAAAATGCAAAGGTCTAAAAGTTCAATTTTTGACTACGAAAATCACATTTCATGACCTCTAAAAAAATCAAAGCTCCAGTTTAGAGAAAAAAAAGTGGTTTTAAACGTCTTATATATGCAGCTTTAAGGAATATAAGTTTCAAAAAAATTAAAAATTGTCGAGCGCACCCATCCATCGAACCTCTATGGATGACCCTATTGCGAATAGAAGCAAGAAATATAACATTGTAATGGTAAATTTTCAACTAAATAACAATGTATTTTGCATCATTATACGATGCATTCTCTTCCTGGTTTTAGGGGTTGAATTCTAGCGGGGGAGCTAAACGACAAAAATCAATGGAAAACTGCAAATTATGATAAGAAATATGCCATTTGGTAGGAATGTTGTTTATGACTTTAAAATGAAATTAAGACCCAGAGGCACTTTCAAAAACCGTTTTAAACCAAGATGGCGGCGTTTTTCAAAATGACTACCCATATTACAGTTTTTTAAATATATGTTGTACAAAAGAGGTTTTTTTATATTGAATTATAGGTTTTCAGGTCACACATTTCATTTTGTATGTGAGAAAAAGCTTTCGGTGCCTTTTTTTAAATATAATTTTATTACTTACAAAAGAGATTACGTGCTTTTCAAAGTACCAATATAAAAATAGGAAAAATATTAAATGCAAATATGTACAAAAGTATTAGTAAAGTCGTCATTAGTCGAACAGTACTTCATTCTTCGCATTAATTTTTGCATAATAGTGTGCAGGACAGACCACCACTTCTACAGCTACACTTGTTCCTGCCGATTTTGCAGGTGCACTTTTTGAGCTCAGTGCATGAATCAGAAATATCCGGTAACTCAGACCAATTCAGCTTCCATCCAACCTTATTCACTTGGAGATGGTGCACACACGATGTGTTTGTGAGCTTGTCCCCCAATGTGTCCAGCTTTGAAAGCGCTACGCAATACTTGTTGCTGGCAAACTTTCAAGTTGCCTGTTATTTTTTTTTTTCGTCATAAACCATTTTTCCTTGCATCATTTACAGTGTCGCTATAACTAGTGGAAAAGTGCAGTAGTACTACAATTTACCTTTCAAAAGTATCAAAAACTTCGCTCGGTATAGAACTTTGAGGTTTTGAAAAAAATTAAAAAATGCCACAGTTTCTTCTTTAAATATCACCCTTGCCTCCCAAGTGGATTTTATGGACTTCCCAGTGAAACTAGGAATGCTGTCACAAAACCTGTTTGATTGCTAATGTAGAAAAAGTAATCTTTTCATTTGACCAATAGGCCCCTTGCACCTCATCCTCGCATGCAATTGCATAGTTTTCTGAAAAGTAAGTTTGAACCGAAGCTCTTGTGGAATCTGTTTTAATTTCATCTTTTGAGTTTGTGCTATACTCACCTTGTTTATCTCTAAGTTGAAAGTCGCCCGTTAAGATATGGCGGGTGAAAGTTGCGTCTACATTTTAATGAAGCTATTGCCTCTTTGGTGATATTTTGATAGTTGAGATGTAACCCTAACTCCAGCGGATGAACCCTAAACACCGGTATTCGCGTTCATTGTTGACCACTTTTTCGTTTCTTTATTCTCCTGAAATGACACACCAGTAAAACAGTTAAGTGACCGGATCGAAATCAGCCTTGTCACAATAAAGATTTTCCCTGCATGTTAAATATTACCATAACATATTATCAAATGTTTATGCCGGGGCGCGAGTTTTATTGTTGAAACAAGCGGGTTACTCGATCATCGGCAATTATTTATATGAGGATGTGCAAATGGAACAAGAGCTTAAGCAATAAAATTTTTATCACAAGAATGCCACTTTCCACTGTGCCTTCGTGCCGTACTATGCTAATACGATTGTTTTCTCCAGTTTTCTCCAATTGATAGCATTTCATTTGCTCATCGATTTTAACTTCATTGAGTGATTTATGGAACACTCGATTCTTCATTCGTAGCAGATTCACAATCCAGACTCAAAAGTTAGTGAATCTGCATATGTTAGGACAGTTATTAGTCTTACATTCATTATTTTGAATGTCGCGCTTTAACCTCTCTACAACATCTCGTGGTTTCACGTGGAATGCAATTTTAGCATGTTGCATTTAAAGCGAAGTAAAATTTGCATTTATTTGACATACACCTAGCATGTCAACTGCAGTCTGACAGATACAGATTACGTTAAGTGGTAAGCGTCCGTTGCTGATGGAAAAATGCTACGTCTATTATGGGATAAAAAAAATCCTTTAACGTTTTTTTTTAAGGTTACTGCATCTCTCGGAAATTAATGAAGTTAAAAAGTTGAGTAGATAAATTAAATCCTATGCAGATTCTGCCGTTTACCTGCATACGGCTGACCGCAGCGTGCAACGAAATACGTCTCGATTACCAGTAATTTTTAATAAACATAGATGGCAGCACTGCAGAACATGGTGTCTTCCTTGGATCTTCGACGAATTATTTTTCATTCCACATCTTCTTCTTTTCGTCTCCGAAGTTTCCAAATTTATATAGTTACATATAGATCTTTTATTTTGTAACCGCCGCACTTCGTAATAAAGGACTATAAGTTCGAAATTTTTTAATAAAACATATCTTTCTTTTAAACCATTAATAACAGGCAGGGTGCGTTTCTAGTTTTTTCTTATGAACACAGATAGCAGCACTACGATATAAATCCTTTATTGAAGCATGGCTTTATTCGATACGCTTCTTATATCGAACTATAAATTGTCAATGTCGACTCCCGCTACAACACGATTCAACTTACGCGACATGGATATAACGCAAATTTCCCCCCTAGTTACAAATTTTAAAGCTGACGTGATTTCTTCGTCCATAACACGAATTTTTTTAGAAGGAAATATCGGTTTCGTTATTGGCTACTAAATATTGATTTCGTGAATATTATTACATCGCTTCAAGCATCACTGAGAGCGAAAGTTCACACATCAAACTAATCTACTCATCGAGTTGTTAGTGCATCAAATAACCGCTCAGCATCTTTCAATTATTTATTTTTTTCATTCTAAATATTAAAGTTTATGAAATATATTGGTTTCTTAGTGGCACCTTTATCTAAACTTTGTGAAGATGGGAAGAAAAATAAAGTTTCTGATTTTTTTAAAGGGGGGGGGGGCTAAGATTCTCGAGGTGCTTGAACAGCTACAAAACGCCGATGGTAGCGCAACAATAAATATGAGTGGATCTTCCACGCGTACAAATAAAAGTCAAAACAAAACGATATCCGTAAAAGTTCAGAACTTAAGTTTTAATATTTAAGCATGCAGATCAGTCTAGCAAAGTAATGAAAATGGAAGCTGCTCTTGTATTATGGATTAAAGAGATCAGGAAGAGGGGCTGTTGTCACAAATGATCAGAGAGCATTAATTATTATTGCCTTCCTTTTTTAAATAAGTTATCTGTTAAATAAGTTATCTGTATATCTACTGTACAGTGTACAGTACTATTATAGTGCATCACTTTTATTATTACTACATACTGTTCGTACCGTGTTGTTTTATTTTATGTCTTTCCCTTCCATTGATCATTCATTTTTGTGCATCTTAAAATAGTTCATGTTGAATAAAACCCTTTTTATTTTATAAATACAGTAAAAGTTATGTTCCTTATGTAAAAAACTGTAATGTATAGTTGATTAATGCTTTAAAGCAGTTTGAGGGGTGTTTATAAGTGTTTAAAGGAATTCGGTACGGTTCTAAAAAAATTATATACATATATTTTTCCACAACGCGAAATTTCGAATAACGCTAGGAGTCTTGGAATGCATCCCTCGCGTAAGTCGGGACTCGACTGTAACTACTTTTAATATCGAACTATACTGTTATGTTTTTTAGAACGAATAGAGTGAAACCTTGGTTGAAGTAATGTTTAAATTAAAAGTCCCTATTCTGAACTCTAAATGCCAGCTTATTTATTTATTTATTGTTGCTTATCGTTTTCCTTTCTTTTTATTGATCTTAGTGTTTGATTCCAACACAAACAAGAGACTATTCCTTCTCAGAATTGTATCGACTATAAAACTTCATTCCGTTAATCAATTCATTCCACTCATTGCGAGCTTGCATCATCGAGCGCAGTCTCGCTGCTGTATTGAGAGTAAGAGTAACACATTTCATTCTATGGGGATCCAAGCAGCCTTGTTTGCCTTTTAAAATTACTTTTTTCGGCAGTAGTATTTTCCCTTAAATGTGATTTTTTGAAAAACTGTTTAAGATATGGTTTTTGTCTTTAAACTTCTGTTCAAACTATGAGAAAAATACTATTGAAAACCAACGTTTTACTTGGGTATCGTTTATGGTTAAACAACTATTTGGTAACAACGGGCTTTAACTGAAGAAACAACAGATAGTTTACTGTCAAATGTCCCAAAACATGAATAAAAATTGTAAAAAAAAAATCTTTTACTATTTAAGTAGGGGAGAGTGGGGCTGATTTTTTCGCGGGTTAATTGTTCCCATTGAAATACATCAATGAAGAAGAAAAGATAAATATTATAAATAATAAAATAAATGAAAGCAAAAAAAAAAAAAAAAAATTGCTGCAGCGCTGAAATGGCATTCGTTTTAGTCGGGCTATTTGCGCGCAATACATTAAAAGCAAAGCACGTGCATCGCTTGTCTAATTTTCCGAATACTTTTGTTCTTGAACTTTTTGGTCTTTTTCACGATTTTTAAATGATGGTGTTAGTTCTTTGGTGTTTGTATACAAACATCGATTGTGAATGCTAAAATACAACGCTGAAACGATTTACGTTTTGTTATCTAACCGATAATTTGATATCTTAAGGGGATGTGCATATGGGGCGAGTTTTCCTTTTTTTGGGGGGGGGGGCAACTGCTCCAAGGAACAACTTTCCCTAGAAAGGAGGAATAGCTGGCACCAAGGAACTTCTTGCTCCTATTCATCTGTATGAGAAATGTAGTGAGCAAAAAGATATACAAACGCATATTACATGTAGGGTGACGGCACCAGTAACAGACTGTCGTAAGTTTGGATTTAAATAATATTAATTTTAGGCTGGTAAAACGGATGCTTCTGCGGCCCATGAATACGGTGCAACCATCTAGAGTTTATCAGAGTGAATTCTATGAGCCAGTTGTTATTTTCAAGGCAGTGGTGGAACGTTATGAACAGCTACCACGAGGTATGTCGGTGTTTTATATTCATTTGAATTTAATAACCTTTTGGATCTAAAAATAGAGAACTTTTGTCCAATTTTAAGAGAAATATGGAAATGTTGTCCATTACCCATCCTGCCTTCATCCTATCTGTTACTGGGTATCATCAGAATTGCAGGTGTCTGTTACTGGGGGGTCGGATCTTTTTCGAAACTTTGCAAATAAAATAAAAAAATTACTAATACAGAGGATCCGGAACCAGCCTAACGTTAGATGAGATGCAGTTGCATGAGAGAAAAATAGTTTTAAAAAAATAAATACATTAAAAGGCTCAGAAAAATGAGTTAACATGAGAGCGATGTCTTAAGCATGTCTATTGCTGGCGCCTTTACCTAGTATGTTTGTTACCGTGACCGACCGAAATCGGAAAATGTCGACTTTCACCAATGATTCGCCAGAAATATTCGGTCTTCCTTATATAGACAGAAAGAAAAATATGAAATTTTAGAAGATCGAGACATTTTTAATGTTTTGATATGAAATTTTTGAAGGATATTATTTTTTTTCTAGAACATGACTACGCCACCTTGCGGTGGCGTGAGAAAGTAGCTGAAGAGGCAAACCGATTCCATTTTTCTCGGACAAGGCAGAGATATCTCATTGGTCAGATCACATTTTAGGCAAGTGGATCTATCTATGCTTTAACTTTTCAGACACCGTCAGCCAGAGACTGCAGCCCCTCTTTTGTCAGTTTTTCGTGGTTGAATCTGTGTGGGAATTTCATCGATGGTGTAAATTAAACACGCAATTAATATTACCTTTCGTAATTTAGAGAAAGGTAGTTGCTACAATTGCTTAAAGTAGCAGATAGAATATTACGCATGCAGTCAACTCCCGATTTTTTACGGAACAGGCAACCATGGTAATCATGGATAAACAAATTTCATGAATATTCGATTGAAACAATAGCTAAAAAAATACTAGTATATAAAAGCATGCAAGAGCAAAAAAAAAATCGGGAACATTGTCAAACACTGAAATTTTCCAGTAACGATACTAAATACCAACGTAGTACACTAAAAACAATAACTGTTCGATGTAGAGAATGTACGTAAAAGCAAAACAAACAAAGAAAACCCTCTTATTATTGGAAATGGACGCAGCAAAAATAAATAAAATCAAATCAAGTTAGGTTACACCAAAAACGTGTAAAGGAAGATAACTTTTTCGAACAAAAACTGGCCAGGTCACTGGTTTACAGGCGCAATGAGTGTAGATGTAAAAATCGGGTTTCAACTATTTAGTTTTCGGTGACCAAGGAAACCTAAGCAAATCTGCATTAACAATATCCGCCTACGGATAAGTGGGAATTTATTGTAATAATTTACACTAATTTCTTAGCTTTGCTTAATACGTTTGCGGAATATAACATTTCCAGTCAAGGCTTTTTTGTTTCTGTTATGATTGAAGACTGAACTAGTTATCATAACATATTAGATACTGAAGTTGTCAGCTATTATGTGTAATTTTACTATTTTACTCTAAACTTAATGTATTTTACAATCGTTACATATTATAATTTTACAAGATTTTTTAACTGTTCCTAAATATATGTATATGTACTTAAATGGTAAAAACTGAACCTGTAAATACAATTTAGCAATGCTAAAACTTGAAATAAGTTTAGTTTCTGTAAGTTTAACAGAAACAATTGAATTTTTTGAACGATATTGCTTACTAGTCTTCAAACCAACTTTTGCTTATATTAAAATAAAAAAAATAAAATTAGTCATAAGTTATACCTTAAATATGTAACTTGTCTTGAAACAAAGTGAATCTTAAAATTCTCATCGTTAGTCATCGTTAGAGTCTCTACAAATACCAGGCCAGGAACTGTCTGCCATTTTGGATCAAAAGAAGGAGAAATATTACCACACTAGATGTGTTTTCGAGTCCTCTCAGTTTCATTTTATGATAGCGCAATGCATTCGTTTTTGTCCCAAATTGACATTAGAACAATTAGTGTCATATTTTGTAAAAAATAAACAAACCAACAAAACATTAAGAAATTGTATACATTTCAAATGGTGAAATATTACATATATTATTATTCGGTTATTTTCGTGATTAATTAACTTGATAATTGATTATAAAACTAGTGTTACTTTACGTTATTAATGCTCTTAGTAGTATTAGTGTAACTATTTATTTTTATGTACTAAAACTATATACTTGAATTTCCGATAAAGTGGATTAGTCCTATTTTTGGCAGCATTACATTTTTGGATCTTAGCAATTAATTTATCAACTGTTTTAAAAATGTAACAGTTGTGTGTGTGTGTATATATATATATATATATATATATGTGTGTGTGTCCCAAGATATAATGGCGAAAAAAAAATTGTGAAATCGAATACGCATACCCTCCAAATTTTTTCCATTTCACCTCAGAAACATGAGAAAAAAGTTTCATTGCAATAAAATAATGGGATCCCGTGCCGACTTGAGGTCAAAGTTGGACCTGAAATCCTGTACGGCGACTACAGTGGAAAGATTGCTAACTGCATAATTCCTTACTACACGCGACATCAATTTATTTAAAGCAGATATTTATTAATTGAAACATTACTGTACATATTTTTAATTCAATGTTTGCTTTTTGCAGTCAGGATAGAGCTTCCGCTGCTCTTGATCACAATGTAACACAGATTGTTTTTGTTCCTCATCAACTTTTAGCAAACCATAAAATTCCTGCATCATTTTTACCGCTCTTTCAGCTGCATCGTTTACTGCTCTAAACATTGAAACAGTCTTTTTCACATCAAGGAATGAAATGTTATTGACCATACCATAAAAGCTGGATGAATTTTTGTAGAGCAGCTTTTGAGATACTTGGGTCCACATTTTCGTCCACTTTTATCAAAAAGCACAAATTTTTGTTGCGTGCTTTGACTGCCAAAATGCATTGAAGCCATGGTTTCACGTATGTTGTCATTACAAACAAGCAGACATCAAACATTGCTTCATTTCCCTTCGTATTTAATTTTAGTTGTGAACAAAATAGTAATAGTTTTATTGAGTAAATCGCATCGAGATTTGTGCATGGCTCCCGGTGGTATTATTTTAAATTTATTTTCTGTATCCCCACCTAAAAATATGAGAGACAGATCTATCAACTCTTGATAGTCATCCCTGACCGTAATATTAATAAGTTCAGCACCGTAAAAGTCGAGTAAATTTTCCAAGTTACGGTATAATTCGGAACAACTCCGCAGCTCCTCCATAGCACTGTACTTTAGTGGGATATATCAGTTCATATATATGATGGCGGCAAGCAAAGGAAAGCATTGCTATATCAAATTTTTGCTCTAGAATAGCGCAAGAACCACAAAAGGACCTGTTCTGGAAGCTGTATCACAACAGAGTTTTAACTTTGTCTTCGAGATTCCAATCTAAAACTGCCTTTCAAACAGCCTTTGTTTGTTCTTTTCCTGTGGTATTATCCAGTTTAGACTTATCAGTGAGTTGTTCGGTCACATCCATATAAAATAAGTATAGATAAGCGATCATCTTTTGATTTTTGAGCACTCAAAGCAGGCAACAGTTTTATATCCCAAGGTAAATCCACTTCAGATGGTACCTCGTACTGAAAACCAATTTTTATTCCTTCCTCATACTCCTTCCGCTTTTCGCTTCGAATTCTTTGAATTGAAGATTTACCTATGTAAAATTCATCAAAGTTACACCTAAGTGCGTCAAAACTAGCTTCAAGAATAAACACATAATCTCGTATACTTGGACACCTGACAATGCAGCAACTGACTTTGCAGTAATAAAATCGCTCCTCATTACATATTTACTTGTTCCAGGTTCTAGAATACTTGTTCCAGGCTCTGAGAAACTTGTTCCAGGTACTGATTTATATGTTTCAAGGAAATTTTCAGAATTAATATTTTTACTCGAGCTCGAAGAGGAATCTTCTTGTACAGGTTCATACAATCCCGAGGAAGTTGAGGTGGAATCGTATTTAATGCGCCTGTTTTCTTCATTGACAGCTCAAAGTCGAGCCCTTTCCTCTTTATCGGTCAGTTTTTTTATCCACTCCACCTAAAGTGACCACGTCGGCCGGGCTCTATTTGGAGTTGCAGGAAAATCACATCTTCACAAGTGCATCAGCATGTGCAATATTGAATAAATTGTTTAAATTACTCTAAAATTCTTGTTGGCGCTGCCTGAATACTGGCGCTGCAGTTTCTTAGCATTTTTTAGGGAGGATGCACAAGAACTGTATGGTAAATACGAAGAATTTTCTTTTTTAGTAAAACATTAACTCGTAATATTTCGTGAACTACTCGTACATCGTTACGAATCACCCACGTGCAATATTGCATATATTTCCGAATCTAAAGATTGATATAAAATTAAAAAAACCACACAGTTCCAAATAAAAAGATTTAAAATTTTGAAACTCTGTATTGATATTCTCGGTATGCCTTTTAACATTAATAATGTTTTAAAAGTTACATCAGTCAAAATTGATTTAAAAAGTCACTCATAAATTGTGACAAGATACGTTTGAATTCAATTTTGTTTCTTCAGGGCCATTCAATAATTACGTATGGACAATTTTGGCAATTTTTGACCTTCCCTCCCCTCTATGTAAGGGTATGTAAGACTCTCCCCCCCCCATCTTACGTAAGATTCTTTTTTTTCTTCACAATAATAAAATAACGAATATTACATCACTGGGATCGTTCTTAAATTAACTATCATTATTTTTTAACATTTTTTTAAAAAATATTTTTGAGTAAAGAAATGTTTACTGCAAAGAATCTAGACCGAATGTTTTGTCGACAAATAATTTTTGTACATGATGCGATAATAATTAAAAATAAGACATGCAAAACACACTGCGATTCTTTTATTATACTTTACACGTTTCATTCTTTGAAACACAAGTAAAAACAGCTCATCCTATAATACGTACTTTTACCTTCCTGAAGCAAATGAAATAATATTTGCCAAACCACTTGACGCGGATTTCTATTATGAAATATCGGCTTGGAAAATATTACATAATAATGCATCTAACCCCCCCCTTCTCCATAAGCAAGGGTATGTAGAGAATTTTCCACCCCCTTCCTCTCAGGACCCTTACTTAATTAACGAATGGCCCGTTGCACATATGAATGAGTGTATTATACAAAGTTTATGATACTCTTTAAAGTTTATTATACACAAAATATTTGATTAATTTAAAATATACGCAGTGGTTGGAGCTCCGACCACCGGGAGCGGTTTCTTTATCCGACCTATAAATTAGCGCATGGTCGGGTCTGTAACACCTGCCTAATATTATATATATATATATATATATATATATATATATATATATATATATATATATATATATATATATATATATATATATATATATATATATATATATATATATATATATACACAATAAAGATTGTAACGACTGTTTCAAATGCCATATTTTTTATTCGATGACCGAAACAAAATTGTTGATGAAAGTTTCTTTAATTTGGAAGAAAAAGTTACAAAAATTTCTCCGTAACATTGCACGTGGGAGATTTGTAACGATATACGAGCAGTTCAAGAAATATTAAGAGTTACAAGTTTTAATAAAAAAGAAAATTCTTCGCACTTACCATGCAGTTTTTGTGCATTTCCTTCAGAATCTTCATTCGGCAACAAGTATTGTTTAATTCATTAAATGAAGACATTTAGATAGCGACGTCCACTTGGTATTCGCTGCATATGTTATGCTGTTGGTTATAGCTGCATATGTTATGCTGTTAACCATGCTATTTGTCATTAGAAATTCAGAAGAAAAAAAAATCTACGAATGATTCTAAAATTGCTTGTTTCATTGCTCTTAGATATGAAAGAATTGAAACTGATATGGCATGCAATACTATAGTAAAGAATTATTTTTTAGAAAAAATCATGGAAAAAGGATTCCGAAATTCTCAGAAACGTTTTTGAAAATTGTTTGGAGAATTCCGAAATCCTGGGAAACGCTTTCGAAACTTTCATGAACCACAGCTGCACAGAATACTCAGAAATGTTTCTGAAAATTACAGAAAGAGGATTCCAAAATACTCGGACATGTTTCCGGACATTACAGAAAGACAATTCCGAAATACTCAGAAACGTTTTTGAAAATTTCATGAACCGCAGCTGCACGATATACTCAGAAATGTTACCGATTTTTTTTTACAGTGTATGGAAGGACTATACTGCGCTCACTGACCAGAATGTTTTCGTACTGACATGTTTGACGGTTTGCAAACTGTTAAGGATAAGCGCCCCCCCCCCCATATGTTTTTCTGTTTTCATTTGTTTTCTGTGCACTATTTACAGCTGTTTTTAGCTTCGCAAAGTATCGAGTCGCCAGCGTTCGCTTGCTTATGAATACACCTACTATTTACACGTCTAGGCCTATAGGCGCAAGTCGGCACGGGTTACCGTGCTTCAAATTGCATGAAACTTTTTTTACAACGGTTTTGATATAAAAGGAACAAAATAAGAGGGTATGCGTTTAAAAAAAACGACTTTCATTTTTTTGGGACACCCTAATATATATATTAGGGCGGTTTTTATTTATATGGGATTTTTTTTTTTTTTTGGAATTCAATAAGTGACGCCCCTTAGTTTTGTGATCCTATAATAAAAAGTAACGTGTGCAAAATTTGAACTCGACCGGTCAGTAATAACACGTGCCTCTAACTTTAACACATTTGACCGTTGAACTTTAACACTTTTAATAATTTTCTCACAAATCTTCGAGTTTTTACTTCAGACCCAGTACATCGTTTCTTCTAGGTTTGCAAAATATTTTTACAGTGAGGTAGCACTAAAATTAATCTTTTTAATTATTTTATATCATCTAAAGAATTTATGTTGAATAAGAACGAAATAATGCTTTAGAAACGTTCCTTAATCGTACGCTTTTCTTAATGTATCTCGATAGTGTGTAATTTTTTCCGATAGTCTTGGACGGTCTGTAAAATCAATTGTTTTTGTGACTCATATTTGGTAAATTAATTGTGAAATTCTTCGATTAATTGTGCTCCTGTTTCAATTGTATCATTCACAATTTTCAGTATTTTAACGATCTCTCTTCCCTTTAAATAGCTTCCTTCATCTTGCCGTGAATTAGGATCTAATAGGTAAAAATCTTTTAGTATTTGTAACTTATCCAAACAGTTCTAGTGACTCGCCATTGATTCTGTAAAGAGGAAGATCTTTACTAAAAAAGTATTCCAAATCATCTACTGTTATCTAAAATTTGTTAAACAGTCATTAGACACGTCTTCCTTATCACAAGCATTTTTTGGACTAGTCATTTCCTATCTTCAAAGTTAATTTCTTCATCTATTACCAGCAAAGCGACTAGTTTATCCCCTAAATACCATAAGTGGTTTATGAAGTTTCCAATCACTGCTTCTGCTGCGTGTTTGTCATCATTTTGTACGCTGCTAGTTTTTCAGACATATTATACTATTCAAAGGAGCCTCGATTGGGTTGCTGCGAAAAACCATATCTTCATACAGCATTTAATTGCAAAAAGTTATAAAAGGCTTTCTTTTCATGTAAAGTCAATTTAAATTGTTTCATAAATATAAAAAGTTTCAAACAAAAATTCCTTTTGCTACCCATGTTCCTCAGGGATAAGCTCCAGGTTGTCGAAAACATATCCCTGTAGGAGAAAATTTACCAGGAAATATTACAAGTTACGAGAATTCTCTGTAATCTTTCTCAATTCCGCTTTTTACGAACAATAATATGTTACCAACTTCGTCTTTTAGAATTTAAGTGGTATGTGTACTTGATTGAAATGTTATAAGTTCTGAATGATGGAGATCTTTCTACAAAGTTTTGAAGCCCTCAAATAATAAAATATCTGATCTAGAACTATAAGAAAGGCAAGAACTTCTTTAAGGACACACTCTGCAGTACGATTTCAAGTGCATGATGATGGCAATCCAAATGCAATATATCACCGTTCAGCTTTTGCTTAAAAAAAATTTCGTGTACAGTTTATACGGTTAGTATAGCAAGTCGTTGTATCAAACACTACAGCTAGAGCAGTTAGCAATAAAGAGCTATCATCTAATATATCATATACAACTGAAGAAATATCTAAGGAATTCCGAGTAGCTGTTCAATATTAGAACCTAAAGCTATCACGGTAATCCTGTCGACGTTCTTTTTCCAGTTACATCTGTATGTAGCTTTGTATCCCAGTGAATAACTATAAAATCTGAATTTAGATTAATGAAATTTAATTTTACCTCTCAAAGATTTTCTCTTGCGCTCTTAAGAAATGTACGATTGATCACTAGGTCATTTGGATTTAAATTAACTGCATCTACATAGGCATAAATGAACAACATCTTTATCCCTAATATGACATTTGTCTAACAGTGATGAAAGGCGAGATGATATCCCCTCGATCTTGGTGGGAGGAAACGTTACACTGCCGCTTGGTTGGAACAAGCGCAGAAAAGCGGTGCGCTTGACCCAAGGCCATTGGTGTACATGTACCCTCTGTAACATGTTAAATTTTATAGAATGAAAGTGAGAGAATGGTCAGTCTGGAAGTAGCAGCACCTATTAGGGTTCAAAACTACTTTAAATATAAAACGTTGGAATATTTTTACATAAAAATGAGAAAATCCGCAATTTTTTCTTCGAAACTCAAAGAAGGGAACTCTAGGGGCACGTGTTAATATTCATGGATTGACTTAAAATTTTGCAAGGATCATTTATTTGTACAATGGAACAAATTGAGGGGACGTCACCTTTATATATATATATATATATATATATATATATATATATATATCTGAGCTCTGATTTTCCTATTGATAGTGTAGCTCTTGTGTAACTTGATGCTTGTTTTTGGAAAACCTCATTTACATTTAAATTGAAAGACGAGAAAAATACTAAATTTAATTGATTTGATTGATCTAATGTCGGTTTATCTTGCAGACCCTTTTCGAATTTTTAAGCTGCGTCGCAGAGCGCTAAAAATAGTCTGCCACCGTGGTAAGGAAGACGACTACTATTAAAAAATTTCACTGTAGGTGTACAATGCACGCTTAAAATAGTATTCAAAGCTTTCTTTTGTTTTTCATTGTATTAATGGTTTGTTTTCTTCTTTAGTGACTGATGATGAGAGTTCCACCCTGAAAACGTTTTTCGGCTGCACTGTAACCAGTTGCGTGTAACATCCCTGCCTCTGGTCCGTCAAAAGATTGACATTCAACTATGAAGACCAGCAGTGATCGCATAATCGTGGTTTGAAACATCTTGTGACGGGGCACACTCGCCATTTCTTTTCCTTTTGCTGATGGAAAGAGAACATCCAAATAGCCCCACAAAACTTTTATTCATAATCCGCAACGGCCCTTCAGACTGATTATGAAATATTCACTGATGTCGTTTCATGCGTCTTTCTGTTAGCTAAGAGTAAACTCTGAGAGCAAAAGCTACTGTGTATGAACAGGAACTGCTATTTTCGAACAAATTCAAGAATTTATTGTCAAGAAATCAAAAATTGTAATACTTAAAATAGTGACCAAGATCCGAGGAATTTATTGTATTATTGTTTTCTGCTTAAATATGCGTTATGTATTTTATTTTGAAATAAAATCTAGCGTAACTCAAGCACTGGAGCGAGGGAAAGGACGATTGCTTTCCCTCATCCTCTGGTAAGAAAAAGGTAAGTGACTTTCCAGTCTTTTAGGTTAATTTGAAGATAGTCAAGATAAATTGTAATCCGTTTGAAAGAGTTAGATGAAGGCAGTATTTTTTTCTCCAGACGAATGTTTGCTATGAAACAGAAATAATAATTTTGAATGAATCCTTTTGAAAAAAATTTCTCAACAAATTACTATTAATAATTGCACAATATTCGTCTGTTCTTAAAAAAAAAGGAAATGCGAATTAGTATAAACACAAAAAAAGTTTTGTGTTTATACTAATTCGCATTTTTCTACTTCATTAGTATCAAAAGCAACTGATATTCATTTGACCCATTACACAATTTATATGATTTTTGTTAATGAATAAGATTTAATTCTAGTTTCTATCATAAGAGCCTGAATTATATTTCATTTACCTGCAAAAACGTTTCTTATTTGTTAGAGACAAATTATTTTTGAGATTTAAGTAACGCAACAATTTTCAAAATCCTCCTGATTCAAAGACAAAATATCGCTGAGGGAAGCTTGGAAGAAGAGTGCTACAATACAAAATTTTTTATTTTTTATTCGCTTTAAGGCCTGTAAAGGGCGTTATCTTCTTTGGAAAATAATGACAGATTTTTTTGTCATGATATTAACCACTGGAGAGCACAGAAAACTTACTTTGCTTAAAGCAAATTGCTTGAAGAGTAACTTCAAACGCTTTTTACGTAAAATTTCGATTCTTCGTATTGTTGAAAAGAGACTCAAATTCCAACTATTAATTACTTCGTCAGGTTTGCATTAATCAATGTAGGGTTCTAGAATACAATAAGATCACTACAGAGTCAAAATATCTATGCAATACAGCACCTTTTTCAAGCTCCGACTAAATTCCATTTAACTTTACAGTGTTCTAACGATTTATCGTGCATCACAATTATCATTCACTGGGAATTCACTTCAGTTCCTAACAGTATGGTGGCACTCTTCTTTCTAATGAGCGGTGTAGGGGAGATCGGGGGAGGTTTTGATTACGCCATGAATTCTTGTACTTTTGGCTAAGTATTAACACATTACTAAAATATAAAATATTAAAGAAATTCAAATAAATAAATATACATTTGTTACCAAGTCACTTTAGAGAACCAACCCCGTAGCACGGGTACGTTTTCCAACATATAAAATTGGGTTTGGGCAAGTTTTCCAATTCGTTTAAATGGCCTATAATAAACGTAAAATCAACATGGATTGTAACGTAAAATTTATATTTAAATTCATTGGTAAGAACAATGAGTACATTCTTAATAATTTATTACATTAAAATGTATTATAACAATAATGAAAGTTAGTCATAGTCATCTTCCATATCACTGTGACAGTGAATGCAAACAGAAAACGAAGAGTCTTCGTTTTTGACGCGCGCTACGTGAGCCCATTCCTTGCAACGAATCCACTGAATCCACTTTTCTTTTCGCTTTGAGTTAGAAAAGGTATCAAAGCAAAATTTGGTCAAACACAGTCTTCATCTTCTTCCTCACTTGATACATTGGCATATTTAGTTTTATTTTTTTTAATCCGGCGAAATGTCTTCTCCCTTTTTTCGTCACCAAATAGCTGAGACTTCAGAGTTTACTTTCCTTTTTCATTTTTCAAAATGACTGTGTTGGACTTGTAACCCTAATTGTGGTTGACATGGTTCATTGAGAATAATTGAAGAGGAACTGGCTGGACGATTGTCAGAAGCGTTAGTAGTTGGGCATACATTATTTACTTTGTCTGGAGCCGATCTGTCTGTGAAATAGTAAGGCATTAAATCTGTATCAGTGAAAATTTCAGGACTGAGTGGACATATTCGGTTTGTGGAACTTCGACCTGAGGTACTTGAACTTGAGGTACTTCAGTTGGAGACAACTGAGCATTAATGAACTTGTGGCGGTAGTTATTTAATGTTCTCATTTTTATATTATTGTCTATAGAAGCTTTCCTAACACTACATCCATCGTATGACTCCTTGCGGTAATTGCGCACTATTTTCAGTCCATCTGATATATCACATTGGAGAATGAAATTCAGTTTCAGATATGACTTCATACTATTAAAAATTTAAAAAAATCAGATTATTTAAGTAGGAATCCCAAATTCAATTTTAAATATTTATAATTGTGGTTTGATGCAGTAAATATAAACTGTATTGGCAAAAAATATAAAGTTAAACGATAAAAAAAATGAGAACATTAAAAACATTTATGGAGAGCCCGGGGCACATTTTCCAATTAGAAAATGTGCCCCGTATTAAATTGGAATACATGCCCCAACGCCATATTTGATTTTTTTTTGTAATACTTAACTATGAAAATGAAAACTATCACGCCATCAGAACGGTAATGAAACATAGTTTAAGGTTAGATCCTGACAATGAAACAAAAACAGTATCATACATGTTTTTTTTTTTTAATGAAAAGTAAATGCTTGGAAAGTAACTCTCCAGAAGAAAAACCGCAAAAATTGACGTCTCATCAAGACAAAGCCAGCTGATGAACTAAGGATCACGTGGAAGGCGTGCGCAGTGCTGCAGTTTCACATTGTCTGGTAAACGTCGCTATCTAGCGAGAAACACTTCAACTATGGCTCGTTGCAATACGTGCCCCTATTGAATATCTGGCCCGGTCTTCCCTAATGATCATAAAGAGTAATCGTAAAAGATATTGCGCAAAAATTAATAAAACCCTTATCTACAACAAACAAGCGAAAATTTGACCCCCCCCCACTCAACCTAAATATGTAACCATTGTTGGATCCCTAGCAGTGACATTAAAAAGAAATACGTCTCTCTCAGGAAGGTACTTTCCATACCCCTTGGCAACTTCCCTTGTGGGTTCTTAACCAAATTTTCATTTAAAGAAAGGAAATTCGTAAAACATCATGCTGCTCATTTTTCACTTAATTTTAACCAGTCTTAACACAGTCATTTCCTCTCTCATATAGAATGTAACATGAAAAACCACGAAATACCTTATACACAACAATTTGGATGAGGTTTTAAACACTAGCTCTATTTGCGGACTTCATTAAAATGAGTATTAAGCCAGGTGCATTTAGCAGGGCCCGTAACCGAAAAGTCTCGGTCGATTGCATTGGCCGGTTACACAATTTATTAGCTGGCTCACTAAAAAAGAAATTTATAAATTCATTTTTTTTTTATTTCTTCAATGGGTAACATCGCTTTGGATGAGGCCCCGGGCCTGTAATCGGAAGTTCTCAGGTTCGGTCACGACTGAGTGCGCTGCCTGCTTAAACCTTTTATTAGCCGGCTCCCTAGAAAAGAAATTTATAATTGTATTTTTTTATCAATAAAAGTATTTTTTTTCTTCAACGGGAAACATCGGCTTGGATGAGGTGATAAACTGTGGTTCTACATAATTATTCTAAATGCAGTTTTCATTAAAATTAAATCAGCAATAAGGAAGGTGCATTTTTTGTATTTATAATTTTTAATATGTACCCAGACGACGGCCGGACGGCTCGACCGGTAAGGCGCTGCGCCTGCAACCGAGAGGTAACAGGTTCGATACCGGCTGATTGCTTTAGTCTGTTCCACTATTTATTAGACCTACTAGAAAAGAAATTTATTGTTTTAGTTTTTTGTCAATCACATTTTTTCTTTATTTTTTTTTCTTGAACGGGAAACATCGGCTTAGATGAGATATTAAACTGTGGTTCTACCTCATTATTCTAAATGCAGTTTTCATTAAAATTAAATCATTAATAATTAAGGTGCATTTTTTGTACTTATAATTTTTAATACGGCGCGTAACAAAGCCGCGATGGCGTAACCGGTGAGGCCCCGGGACTGAGATTGGAAGGTCGCGGGTGCCTGGGTGGCTTGGTGGGTGAGCGGGTGGTAGGGTTTGTTTTGTTGGAAGCCTGGCAGGGTTGGTTGGCTGTTTGGATGTTTGGTGAGTGGCTGGTTTGTCAGTTGGTGTGTGGGTGGATAAGTTACCTGGTTGGTTGGCTGGCTGTTTATTTGGTTGGTTGGTTGGTTAAGTGGTTGGTTGCTGGGTTGGCTGGCTGGCTGGCTGAGTGGGTGTCTTGGTGGGTGAGCGGGTGGTAGGGTTTTGTTTGTTGGCTGCCTGGCAGGGTTGGTTGGCTGGCTGTCTAGTTGGTTGGTTGGTTGGCCAATAGTTTGGCAGGCTGGCTGGCTGGCTTGGTGGGTAAGCGGGTGGTAGGGTTTTGTTTGTTGGCTGCCTGGCAGGGTTGATTGGCTAGCTGTCTAGTTAGTTGGTTGGTTGGTTGGTTAATTGGTTGGTCATTAGGTTGGCTGGCTGGCTGTTTCTAGCTTGGTGGGTGCCTGGCAGGGTTGGTTGGCTGGCTGTCTAGTTGGTTGGTTGTTTAATTGGTTGGTCGATGGGTTGGCTGAATGGCTGTTTCTGGCTTGGTGGGTGAGCGGGTGGTAGGGTTTGGTTTGTAGGCTGCCTGGCAGGGTTGATTGGATAGCTGTCTAGTTAGTTGGTTGGTTGGTTGGTTAATTGGTTGATCATTAGGTTGGCTGGCTGGCTGTTTCTAGCTTGGTGGGTGCCTGGCAGGGTTGGTTGGCTGGCTGTCTAGTTGGTTGGTTGGTTAATTGGTTGGTCGATAGGTTGGCTGGCTGGCTGGCTGGCTGTTTCTGGCTTGGTGGGTGAGCGGGTGGTAGGGTTTTTTTTTTTTTTTTCGTAGGTTGCCTGGCAGGGTTGGTTGGCTGGCTGTCTAGTTAGTTGGTTGGTTGGTTGGTTGATTGGTTGGTCGATAGGTTGCCTGGCTGGCTGGCTTGGTGGGTGAGCGGATGGTAGGGTTGGTTGGATAATTGGTTGGTCGATAGGTTGGCTGGCTGTTTATGGCTTGGTGGGTGAGCGGGTGGTAGGGTTTGGTTTGTTGGCTGCCTGGCAGGGTTGGTTGGCTGGCTGTCTAGTTAGCTGGTTGGTTGTTTGGTTAATTGTTTGGTCGATAGGTTGGCTGGCTGGCTGTTTCTGGCTTGGTGGGCGAGCGGGTGGTAGGGTTTGTTTTGTTGGCTGCCTGGCAAGGTTGGTTGGCTGGCTGTCTAGTTAGTTGGTTGGTTGGTTAACTGGTTGGTCGATAGGTTGGCTGGCTGGCTGTTTCTGGCTTGGTGGGCGAGCGGGTGGTAGGGTTTGGTTTGTTGGCTGCCTGGCAGGGTTGGTTGGCTGGCTGTCTAGTTAGTCGGTTGGTTGGTTGGTTAATTGGTTGGTCGATAGGTTGGCTGGCTGGCTGTTTCTGGCTTGGCGGGCGAACGGGTGGTAGGGTTTGGTTTGTTGGCTGCCTGGCAGGGTTGATTGGCTGGCTGTCTAGTTAGTTGGTTGGTTGGTTAATTGGATGGTCGATAGGTTGGCTGGCTGGCTGGCTGTTTCTGGCTTGGTGGGCGAGCGGGTGGTAGGGTTTGGTTTGTTGGCTGCCTGGCAGGGTTGGTTGACTGGCTGTCTAGTTAGTTGGTTGGTTGGTTGGTTAATTGGTTGGTCGATAGGTTGGCTGGCTGGCTGTTTCTGGCTTGGTGGGCGAGCGGGTGGTAGGGTTTGGTTTGTTGGCTGCCTGGCAGGGTTTGTTGCCTGGCTGTCTAGTTAGTTGGTTGGTTGGTTAATTGGTTGGTCGATAGGTTGGCTGGCTCGCTGTTTCTGGCTTGGTGGGCGAGCGGGGGGTAGGGTTTGGTTGGCTGGATGTCTAGTTAGTTGGTTGGTTGGTTGGTTAATTGGTTGGTCGATAGTTTGGCTGGCTGGCTTGGTGGGCGAACGGGTGGTAGGGTTTGGTTTGTTGGCTGCCTGGCAGGGTTGGCTGGCTGGCTGTCTAGTTAGTTGGTTGGTTGGTTGGTTAACTGGTTGGTCGAAAGGTTGGCTGGCTGGCTGTTTCTGGCTTGTTGCGCGAGCGGGTGGTAGGGTTTGGTTTGTTGGCTGCCTGGCAGGGTTGGTTGGCTGGCTGTCTAGTTAGTTGGTTGGTTGGTTGGTTAATTGGTTGGTCGATAGGTTGGCTGGCTGGCTGTTTCTGGCTTGGTGGGCGAGCGGGTGGTAATGTTTGGTTTGTTGGTTGCCTGGCAAGATTGGTTGGTTGGCTGTCTAGTTAGTTGTTTGGTTGGTTGGTTGGTTATAGGTTGGTCGATAGGTTGGGGGGCTGGCTGTTTCTGGCTTGGTGGGCTAACGGGTGGTAGGGTTTGGTTTGTTGGCTGCCTGGCAGGGTTGGTTGGCTGGCTGTCTAGTTAGTTAGTTGGTTGGTTGGTTAATTGGTTGGTCGATAGGTTGGCTGGCTGGCTGTTTCTGGCTTGGTGGGCGAGTGGGTGGTTGGGTTTGGTTTGTTGGCTGCCTGGCAGGGTTGGTTGGCTGGCTGTCTAGTTAGTTGGTTGGTTGGTTAATTGGTTGGTCGACAGGTTGGCTGGCTCGCTGTTTCTGGCTTGGTGGGCGAGCAGGTGGTAGGGTTTGGTTGGCTGGCTGTCTAGTTAGTTGGTTGGTTGGTTGGTTAATTGGTTGGTCGATAGGTTGGCTGGCTGGCTTGGTCAGCGAACGGGTGGTAGGGTTTGGTTTGTTGGCTGCCTGGCAAGGTTGGTTGGCTGGCTGTCTAGTTAGTTGGTTGGTTGGTTAATTGGTTGGTCGATAGGTTGGCTGGCTGGCTGTTTCTGGCTTGGCGGGCGAACGGGTGGTAGGGTTTGGTTTGTTGGCTGCCTGGCAGGGTTGATTGGCTGGCTGTCTAGTTAGTTGGTTGGTTGGTTAATTGGTTGGTCGATAGGTTGGCTGGCTGGCTGGCTGTTTCTGGCTTGGTGGGCGAGCGGGTGGTAGGGTTTGGTTTGTTGGCTGCCTGGCAGGGTTGGTTGACTGGCTGTCTAGTTAGTTGGTTGGTTGGTTGGTTAATTGGTTGGTCGATAGGTTGGCTGGCTGGCTGTTTCTGGCTTGGTGGGCGAGCGGGTGGTAGGGTTTGGTTTGTTGGCTGCCTGGCAGGGTTTGTTGCCTGGCTGTCTAGTTAGTTGGTTGGTTGGTTAATTGGTTGGTCGATAGGTTGGCTGGCTCGCTGTTTCTGGCTTGGTGGGCGAGCGGGGGGTAGGGTTTGGTTGGCTGGATGTCTAGTTAGTTGGTTGGTTGGTTGGTTAATTGGTTGGTCGATAGTTTGGCTGGCTGGCTTGGTGGGCGAACGGGTGGTAGGGTTTGGTTTGTTGGCTGCCTGGCAGGGTTGGCTGGCTGGCTGTCTAGTTAGTTGGTTGGTTGGTTGGTTAACTGGTTGGTCGAAAGGTTGGCTGGCTGGCTGTTTCTGGCTTGTTGCGCGAGCGGGTGGTAGGGTTTGGTTTGTTGGCTGCCTGGCAGGGTTGGTTGGCTGGCTGTCTAGTTAGTTGGTTGGTTGGTTGGTTAATTGGTTGGTCGATAGGTTGGCTGGCTGGCTGTTTCTGGCTTGGTGGGCGAGCGGGTGGTAATGTTTGGTTTGTTGGTTGCCTGGCAAGATTGGTTGGTTGGCTGTCTAGTTAGTTGTTTGGTTGGTTGGTTGGTTATAGGTTGGTCGATAGGTTGGGGGGCTAGCTGTTTCTGGCTTGGTGGGCTAACGGGTGGTAGGGTTTGGTTTGTTGGCTGCCTGGCAGGGTTGGTTGGCTGGCTGTCTAGTTAGTTAGTTGGTTGGTTGGTTAATTGGTTGGTCGATAGGTTGGCTGGCTGGCTGTTTCTGGCTTGGTGGGCGAGTGGGTGGTTGGGTTTGGTTTGTTGGCTGCCTGGCAGGGTTGGTTGGCTGGCTGTCTAGTTCGTTGGTTGGTTGGTTAATTGGTTGGTCGACAGGTTGGCTGGCTGGCTGTTTCTGCCTTGGTGAGCGAGCAGGTGGTAGGGTTTGGTTGGCTGGCTGTCTAGTTAGTTGGTTGGTTGGTTGGTTAATTGGTTGGTCGATAGGTTGGCTGGCTGGCTTGGTCAGCGAACGGGTGGTAGGGTTTGGTTTGTTGGCTGCCTGGCAAGGTTGGTTAGCTGGCTGTCTAGTTAGTTGGTTGGTTGGTTAATTGGTTGGTCGATAGGTTGGCTGGCTGGCTGTCTAGTTAGTTGGTTGGTTGGTTGGTTAACTGGTTAGTCGATAGGTTGGCTGGCTGGCTGTTTTTGGCTTGGTGGGCGAGCGGGTGGTAGGGTTTGGTTTGTTGGCTGTCTAGTTAGTTGGTTGGTTGGTTGGTTAATTGGTTGGTCAATAGGTTGGCTGGCTGGCTGTTTCTGGCTTGGTGGGCGAGCGGGTGGTAAGGTTTGGTTTGTTGGCTGCCTGGCAAGGTTGTTTGGCTGGCTGTTTAGTTAGTTGTTTGGTTGGTTAATCGGTTGGTCGATAGGTTGGCTGGCTGGCTGTTTCTGGCTTGGTGGGCGAGCGGGTGGTAGGGTTTGGTTTGTTGGCTGCCTGGCAGGGTTGGTTGGCTTGCTGTCTAGTTAGTTGGTTGGTTTGTTGGTTAATTGGTTGGTCGATAGGTTGGCTGGCTGGCTGTTTCTGGCTTGGTGGGCGAGCGGGTGGTAGGGTTTGGTTTGTTGGCTGCCTGGCAGGGTTGGTTGGCTGGCTGTCTAGTTAGTCGGTTGGTTGGTTGGTTAACTGGTTGGTCGATAGGTTGGCTGGCTGGCTGTTTCTGGCTTGGTGGGCGAGCGGGTGGTAGGGTTTGGTTTGTTGGCTGCCTGGCAGGGTTTGTTGCCTGGCTGTCTAGTTAGTTGGTTGGTTGGTTAATTGGTTGGTCGATAGGTTGGCTGGCTCGCTGTTTCTGGCTTGGTGGGCGAGCGGGGGGTAGGGTTTGGTTGGCTGGATGTCTAGTTAGTTGGTTGGTTGGTTGGTTAATTGGTTGGTCGATAGTTTGGCTGGCTGGCTTGTCGGGCGAACGGGTGGTAGGGTTTGGTTTGTTGGCTGCCTGGCAGGGTTGGCTGGCTGGCTGTCTAGTTAGTTGGTTGGTTGGTTGGTTAACTGGTTGGTCGAAAGGTTGGCTGGCTGGCTGTTTCTGGCTTGTTGCGCGAGCGGGTGGTAGGGTTTGGTTTGTTGGCTGCCTGGCAGGGTTGGTTGGCTGGCTGTCTAGTTAGTTGGTTGGTTGGTTGGTTAATTGGTTGGTCGATAGGTTGGCTGGCTGGCTGTTTCTGGCTTGGTGGGCGAGCGGGTGGTAATGTTTGGTTTGTTGGTTGCCTGGCAAGGTTGGTTGGTTGGCTGTCTAGTTAGTTGTTTGGTTGGTTGGTTATAGGTTGGTCGATAGGTTGGGGGGCTGGCTGTTTCTGGCTTGGTGGGCTAACGGGTGGTAGGGTTTGGTTTGTTGGCTGCCTGGCAGGGTTGGTTGGCTGGCTGTCTAGTTAGTTAGTTGGTTGGTTGGTTAATTGGTTGGTCGATAGGTTGGCTGGCTGGCTGTTTCTGGCTTGGTGGGCGAGTGGGTGGTTGGGTTTGGTTTGTTGGCTGCCTGGCAGGGTTGGTTGGCTGGCTGTCTAGTTAGTTGGTTGGTTGGTTAATTGGTTGGTCGACAGGTTGGCTGGCTCGCTGTTTCTGGCTTGGTGGGCGAGCAGGTGGTAGGGTTTGGTTGGCTGGCTGTCTAGTTAGTTGGTTGGTTGGTTGGTTAATTGGTTGGTCGATAGGTTGGCTGGCTGGCTTGGTCAGCGAACGGGTGGTAGGGTTTGGTTTGTTGGCTGCCTGGCAAGGTTGGTTGGCTGGCTGTCTAGTTAGTTGGTTGGTTGGTTAATTGGTTGGTCGATAGGTTGGCTGGCTGGCTGTCTAGTTAGTTGGTTGGTTGGTTGGTTAACTGGTTAGTCGATAGGTTGGCTGGCTGGCTGTTTTTGGCTTGGTGGGCGAGCGGGTGGTAGGGTTTGGTTTGTTGGCTGTCTAGTTAGTTGGTTGGTTGGTTGGTTAATTGGTTGGTCAATAGGTTGGCTGGCTGGCTGTTTCTGGCTTGGTGGGCGAGCGGGTGGTAAGGTTTGGTTTGTTGGCTGCCTGGCAAGGTTGTTTGGCTGGCTGTTTAGTTAGTTGTTTGGTTGGTTAATCGGTTGGTCGATAGGTTGGCTGGCTGGCTGTTTCTGGCTTGGTGGGCGAGCGGGTGGTAGGGTTTGGTTTGTTGGCTGCCTGGCAGGGTTGGTTGGCTTGCTGTCTAGTTAGTTGGTTGGTTTGTTGGTTAATTGGTTGGTCGATAGGTTGGCTGGCTGGCTGTTTCTGGCTTGGTGGGCGAGCGGGAGGTAGGGTTTGGTTTGTTGGCTGCCTGGCAAGGTTGGCTGGCTGTCTAGTTAGTTGGTTGGTTTGTTGGTTAATTGGTTGGTCGATAGGTTGGCTGGCTGGCTGTTTCTGGCTTGGTGGGCGAGCGGGTGGTAGGGTTTGGTTTGTTGGCTGCCTGGCAGGGTTGGTTGGCTGGCTGTCTAGTTAGTCGGTTGGTTGGTTGGTTAACTGGTTGGTCGATAGGTTGGCTGGCTGGCTGTTTCTGGCTTGGTGGGCGAGCGGGTGGTAGGGTTTGGTTTGTTGGCTGCCTGGCAGGGTTTGTTGCCTGGCTGTCTAGTTAGTTGGTTGGTTGGTTAATTGGTTGGTCGATAGGTTGGCTGGCTCGCTGTTTCTGGCTTGGTGGGCGAGCGGGGGGTAGGGTTTGGTTGGCTGGATGTCTAGTTAGTTGGTTGGTTGGTTGGTTAATTGGTTGGTCGATAGTTTGGCTGGCTGGCTTGTCGGGCGAACGGGTGGTAGGGTTTGGTTTGTTGGCTGCCTGGCAGGGTTGGCTGGCTGGCTGTCTAGTTAGTTGGTTGGTTGGTTGGTTAACTGGTTGGTCGAAAGGTTGGCTGGCTGGCTGTTTCTGGCTTGTTGCGCGAGCGGGTGGTAGGGTTTGGTTTGTTGGCTGCCTGGCAGGGTTGGTTGGCTGGCTGTCTAGTTAGTTGGTTGGTTGGTTGGTTAATTGGTTGGTCGATAGGTTGGCTGGCTGGCTGTTTCTGGCTTGGTGGGCGAGCGGGTGGTAATGTTTGGTTTGTTGGTTGCCTGGCAAGGTTGGTTGGTTGGCTGTCTAGTTAGTTGTTTGGTTGGTTGGTTATAGGTTGGTCGATAGGTTGGGGGGCTGGCTGTTTCTGGCTTGGTGGGCTAACGGGTGGTAGGGTTTGGTTTGTTGGCTGCCTGGCAGGGTTGGTTGGCTGGCTGTCTAGTTAGTTAGTTGGTTGGTTGGTTAATTGGTTGGTCGATAGGTTGGCTGGCTGGCTGTTTCTGGCTTGGTGGGCGAGTGGGTGGTTGGGTTTGGTTTGTTGGCTGCCTGGCAGGGTTGGTTGGCTGGCTGTCTAGTTAGTTGGTTGGTTGGTTAATTGGTTGGTCGACAGGTTGGCTGGCTCGCTGTTTCTGGCTTGGTGGGCGAGCAGGTGGTAGGGTTTAGTTGGCTGGCTGTCTAGTTAGTTGGTTGGTTGGTTGGTTAATTGGTTGGTCGATAGGTTGGCTGGCTGGCTTGGTCAGCGAACGGGTGGTAGGGTTTGGTTTGTTGGCTGCCTGGCAAGGTTGGTTGGCTGGCTGTCTAGTTAGTTGGTTGGTTGGTTAATTGGTTGGTCGATAGGTTGGCTGGCTGGCTGTCTAGTTAGTTGGTTGGTTGGTTGGTTAACTGGTTAGTCGATAGGTTGGCTGGCTGGCTGTTTTTGGCTTGGTGGGCGAGCGGGTGGTAGGGTTTGGTTTGTTGGCTGTCTAGTTAGTTGGTTGGTTGGTTGGTTAATTGGTTGGTCAATAGGTTGGCTGGCTGGCTGTTTCTGGCTTGGTGGGCGAGCGGGTGGTAAGGTTTGGTTTGTTGGCTGCCTGGCAAGGTTGTTTGGCTGGCTGTTTAGTTAGTTGTTTGGTTGGTTAATCGGTTGGTCGATAGGTTGGCTGGCTGGCTGTTTCTGGCTTGGTGGGCGAGCGGGTGGTAGGGTTTGGTTTGTTGGCTGCCTGGCAGGGTTGGTTGGCTTGCTGTCTAGTTAGTTGGTTGGTTTGTTGGTTAATTGGTTGGTCGATAGGTTGGCTGGCTGGCTGTTTCTGGCTTGGTGGGCGAGCGGGAGGTAGGGTTTGGTTTGTTGGCTGCCTGGCAAGGTTGGCTGGCTGTCTAGTTAGTTGGTTGGTTGGTTGGTTAACTGGTTGGTCGATAGGTTGGCTGGCTGGCTGTTTCTGGCTTGGTGGGCGAGCGGGTGGTAGGGTTTGGTTTGTTGGCTGCCTGGCAGGGTTGGTTGGCTGGCTGTCTAGTTAGTTGGTTGGGTGGTTGGTTAACTGGTTGGTCGATAGGTTGGCTGGCTGGCTGTTTCTGGCTTGGTGTGCGAGCGGGTGGTAGGGTTTGGTTTGTTGGCTGCCTGGCAGGGTTGGTTGGCTGGCTGTCTAGTTAGTTGGTTGGTTGGTTGGTTAACTGGTTGGTCGATAGGTTGGCTGGCTGGCTGTTTCTGGCTTGGTGGGCGAGCGGATGGTAGGGTTTGGTTTGTTGACTGCCTGGTAGGGTTGTTTTGCTGGCTGTCTAGTTAGTTGGTTGGTTGGTTAATTGGTTGGTCGATAGGTTGGCTGGCTGGCTGTTTCTGCCTTGGTGGGCGAGCGGGTGGTAGGGTTTGGTTTGTTGGCTGCCTGGCAAGGTTGGTTGGCTGGCTGTCTAGTTGGTTGGTTGGTTGGTTGGTTAATTGGTTGGTAGATAGGTTGGCTGGCTGACTGTTTCTGGCTTGGTGGGCGAGCGGGTGGTAGGGTTTGGTTTGTTGGCTGCCTGGCAAGGTTGGTTGGCTGGCTGTCTAGTTAGTTGCTTGGTTGGTTGGTTAATTGGTTGGTCGATAGGTTGGCTGGCTGGCTGTTTCTGGCTTGGTGGGTGAGCGGGTGGTAGGGTTTGGTTTGTTATCTTCCTTTCAGGGTTGGTTGGCTGTCTAGTTAGTTGGTTGTTTGGTTGGTTAATTGGTTGGTCGATAGGTTGGCTTGCTCGCTGCTTCTGGCTTGGTGGGCGAGCGGGTGGTAGGGTTTGGTTTGTTGGCTTCCTGGCAAGGTTGGTTGGCTGGCTGTCTAGTTAGTTGCTTGGTTGGTTGGTTAACTGGTTGGTCGATAGGTTGGCTGGCTCGCTGTTTCTGGCTTGGTGGGCGAGCGGGTGGTAGGGTTTGGTTTGTTGGCTGCCTGGCAGGGTTGGTTGGCTGGCTGTCTAGTTAGTTGGTTGGTTGGTTGGTTAATTGGTTGGTCGATAGGTTGGCTGGCTGGCTGTTTCTGGCTTGGTGGGCGAGCGGGTGGTAGGGTTTGGTTTGTTGGCTGCCTGGCAGGTTTGGTTGGCTGGCTGTCTAGTTAGTCGGTTGGTTGGTTGGTTAATTGGTTGGTCGATAGGTTGGCTGGCTGGCTGTTTCTGGCTTGGTGGGCGAACGGGTGGTAGGGTTTGGTTTGTTGGCTGCCTGGCAGGGTTGATTGGCTGGCTGTCTAGTTAGTTGGTTGGTTGGTTAATTGGTTGGTCGATAGGTTGGCTGGCTGGCTGTTTCTGGCTTGGTGGGCGAGCGGGTGGTAGGGTTTGGTTTGTTGGCTGCCTGGCAGGGTTGGTTGACTGGCTGTCTAGTTAGTTGGTTGGTTGGTTGGTTAATTGGTTGGTCGATAGGTTGGCTGGCTGGCTGTTTCTGGCTTGGTGGGCGAGCGGGTGGTAGGGTTTGGTTTGTTGGCTGCCTGGCAGGGTTTGTTGCCTGGCTGTCTAGTTAGTTGGTTGGTTGGTTAATTGGTTGGTCGATAGGTTGGCTGGCTCGCTGTTTCTGGCTTGGTGGGCGAGCGGGGGGTAGGGTTTGGTTGGCTGGATGTCTAGTTAGTTGGTTGGTTGGTTGGTTAATTGGTTGGTCGATAGTTTGGCTGGCTGGCTTGGTGGGCGAACGGGTGGTAGGGTTTGGTTTGTTGGCTGCCTGGCAGGGTTGGCTGGCTGGCTGTCTAGTTAGTTGGTTGGTTGGTTGGTTAACTGGTTGGTCGAAAGGTTGGCTGGCTGGCTGTTTCTGGCTTGTTGCGCGAGCGGGTGGTAGGGTTTGGTTTGTTGGCTGCCTGGCAGGGTTGGTTGGCTGGCTGTCTAGTTAGTTGGTTGGTTGGTTGGTTAATTGGTTGGTCGATAGGTTGGCTGGCTGGGTGTTTCTGGCTTGGTGGGCGAGCGGGTGGTAATGTTTGGTTTGTTGGTTGCCTGGCAAGGTTGGTTGGTTGGCTGTCTAGTTAGTTGTTTGGTTGGTTGGTTGGTTATAGGTTGGTCGATAGGTTGGGGGGCTGGCTGTTTCTGGCTTGGTGGGCTAACGGGTGGTAGGGTTTGGTTTGTTGGCTGCCTGGCAGGGTTGGTTGGCTGGCTGTCTAGTTAGTTAGTTGGTTGGTTGGTTAATTGGTTGGTCGATAGGTTGGCTGGCTGGCTGTTTCTGGCTTGGTGGGCGAGTGGGTGGTTGGGTTTGGTTTGTTGGCTGCCTGGCAGGGTTGGTTGGCTGGCTGTCTAGTTAGTTGGTTGGTTGGTTAATTGGTTGGTCGACAGGTTGGCTGGCTCGCTGTTTCTGGCTTGGTGGGCGAGCAGGTGGTAGGGTTTGGTTGGCTGGCTGTCTAGTTAGTTGTTTGGTTGGTTGGTTAATTGGTTGGTCGATAGGTTGGCTGGCTGGCTTGGTGGGCGAACGGGTGGTAGGGTTTGGTTTGTTGGCTGCCTGGCAAGGTTGTTTGGCTGGCTGTTTAGTTAGTTGTTTGGTTGGTTAATCGGTTGGTCGATAGGTTGGCTGGCTGGCTGTTTCTGGCTTGGTGGGCGAGCGGGTGGTAGGGTTTGGTTTGTTGGCTGCCTGGCAGGGTTGGTTGGCTTGCTGTCTAGTTAGTTGGTTGGTTTGTTGGTTAATTGGTTGGTCGATAGGTTGGCTGGCTGGCTGTTTCTGGCTTGGTGGGCGAGCGGGAGGTAGGGTTTGGTTTGTTGGCTGCCTGGCAAGGTTGGCTGGCTGTCTAGTTAGTTGGTTGGTTGGTTGGTTAACTGGTTGGTCGATAGGTTGGCTGGCTGGCTGTTTCTGGCTTGGTGGGCGAGCGGGTGGTAGGGTTTGGTTTGTTGGCTGCCTGGCAGGGTTGGTTGGCTGGCTGTCTAGTTAGTTGGTTGGGTGGTTGGTTAACTGGTTGGTCGATAGGTTGGCTGGCTGGCTGTTTCTGGCTTGGTGTGCGAGCGGGTGGTAGGGTTTGGTTTGTTGGCTGCCTGGCAGGGTTGGTTGGCTGGCTGTCTAGTTAGTTGGTTGGTTGGTTGGTTAACTGGTTGGTCGATAGGTTGGCTGGCTGGCTGTTTCTGGCTTGGTGGGCGAGCGGATGGTAGGGTTTGGTTTGTTGACTGCCTGGTAGGGTTGTTTTGCTGGCTGTCTAGTTAGTTGGTTGGTTGGTTAATTGGTTGGTCGATAGGTTGGCTGGCTGGCTGTTTCTGCCTTGGTGGGCGAGCGGGTGGTAGGGTTTGGTTTGTTGGCTGCCTGGCAAGGTTGGTTGGCTGGCTGTCTAGTTGGTTGGTTGGTTGGTTAATTGGTTGGTAGATAGGTTGGCTGGCTGGCTGTTTCTGGCTTGGTGGGCGAGCGGGTGGTCGGGTTTGGTTTGTTGGCTGCCTGGCAAGGTTGGTTGGCTGGCTGTCTAGTTAGTTGCTTGGTTGGTTGGTTAATTGGTTGGTCGATAGGTTGGCTGGCTGGCTGTTTCTGGCTTGGTGGGTGAGCGGGTGGTAAGGTTTGGTTTGTTATCTGCCTTTCAGGGTTGGTTGGCTGTCTAGTTAGTTGGTTGTTTGGTTGGTTAATTGGTTGGTCGATAGGTTGGCTTGCTCGCTGCTTCTGGCTTGGTGGGCGAGCGGGTGGTAGGGTTTGGTTTGTTGGCTTCCTGGCAAGGTTGGTTGGCTGGCTGTCTAGTTAGTTGCTTGGTTGGTTGGTTAACTGGTTGGTCGATAGGTTGGCTGGCTCGCTGTTTCTGGCTTGGTGGGCGAGCGGGTGGTAGGGTTTGGTTTGTTGGCTGCCTGGCAGGGTTGGTTGGCTGGCTGTCTAGTTAGTTGGTTGGTTGGTTGGTTAATTGGTTGGTCGATAGGTTGGCTGGCTGGCTGTTTCTGGCTTGGTGGGCGAGCGGGTGGTAGGGTTTGGTTAGTTGGCTGCCTGGCAGGGTTGGTTGGCTGGCTGTCTAGTTAGTTGGTTGGTTGGTTGGTTAACTGGTTGGTCGATAGGTTGGCTGGCTGGCTGTTTCTGGCTTGGTGTGCGAGCGGGAGGTAAGGTTTGGTTTGTTGGCTGCCTGGCAGGGTTTATTGGCTGGCTGTCTAGTTAGTTGGTTGGTTGGTTGGTTAACTGGTTGGTCGATAGGTTGGCTGGCTGGCTGTTTCTGGCTTGGTGGGCGAGCGGGTGGTATCGTTTGGTTTGTTGGCTGCCTGGCAGGGTTGGTTGGCTGGCTGTCTAGTTAGTTGATTGGTTGGTTGGTTAATTGTTTGATAGATAGGTTGGCTGGCTGGCTGTTTCTGGCTTGGTGGGCGAGCGGGTGGTAGGGTTTGGTTTGTTGGCTGCCTGGCAAGGTTGTTTGGATGGCTGTCTAGTTAGTTGGTCATTTGTTTGGTTGGTTAACTGGTTGGTCGATAGGTTGGCTGGCTCGCTGTTTCTATCTTGGTGGGCGAGCGGGTGGTAGGGTTTGGTTTGTTGGCTGCCTGGCAGGTTTGGTTGGCTGGCTGTCTAGTTAGTTTGTTGGTTGGTTAATTGGTTGGTCGATAGGTTGGCTGGTTGGCTGTTTCTGGCTTGGTGGGCGAGTGGGTGGTAGGGTTTGGTTTGTTATCTGCCTTTCAGGGTTGGTTGGCTGTCTAGTTAGTTGGTTGTTTGGTTGGTTAATTGGTTGGTCGATAGGTTGGCTGGCTCGCTGTTTCTGGCTTGGTGGGCGAGCGGGTGGTAGGGTTTGGTTTGTTGGCTGCCTGGCAAGGTTGGTTGGCTGGCTGTCTAGTTAGTTGCTTGGTTGGTTGGTTAATTGGTTGGTCGATAGGTTGGCTGGCTGGTTGTTTCTGGCTTGGGGGGTGAAAGGGTGGTAGGGTTTGGTTTGTTATCTGCCTTTCAGGGTTGGTTGGCTGTCTAGTTAGTTGGTTGTTTGGTTGGTTAATTGGTTGGTCGATAGGTTGGCTGGCTCGCTGCTTCTGGCTTGGTGGGCGAGCGGGTGGTAGGGTTTGGTTTATTGGCTTCCTGGCAAGGTTGATTGGCTGGCTGTCTAGTTAGTTGGTTGGTTTTTTGGTTAATTGGTTGGTCGATAGGTTGGCTGGCTGGCTGTTTCTGGCTTGGTGGGCGAACGGGTGGTAGGGTTTGGTTTGCTGGCTGCCTGGCAGGGTTGGTTGGCTGGCTGTCTAGTTAGTTGGTTTGTTGGTTGGTCAAGTGGTTGGTCGATAGGTTGGCTGGCTGGCTGTTTCTGGCTTGGTGGGCGAGCGGGTGGTAGGGTGTGGTTTGTTGGCTGCCTGGCAGGGTTGGTTGGCTGGCTGTCTAGTTTGTTGGTTGGTTGGTTGGTTAATTGGTTGGTCAATAGGTTGGCTGGCTGGCTGCTTCTGGCTTGGTGGGCGAGCGGGTGGTAGGGTTTGGTTTGTTATCTGCCTTTCAGGGTTGGTTGGCTGTCCTGTTAGTAGGTTGGTTGGTTGGTTAATTGGTTGGTCGATAGGTTGGCTGGCTCTCTGTTTCTGGTTTGGTGGGCGAGCGGTTTTTAGGGTTTGGTTTGTTGGCTACCTGGCAAGGTTATTTGGCTGACTGTCTAGTTAGTTGGTCGGTTGGTTGGTTAACTGGTTGGTCGATAGGTTGGCTGGCTGGCTGTTTCTGGCTTGGTGGGCGAGCGGGCGGTAGGGTGTGGTTTGTTGGCTGCCTGGCAGGGTTGGTTGGCTGGCTGTCTAGTTAGTTGGTTGGTTGGTTGGTTAATTGGTTGGTCGATAGGTTGGCTGGCTGGCTGTTTCTGGCTTGGTGGGCGAGCGGGTGGTAGGGTTAGGTTTGTTGGCTGCCTGGCAAGGTTGGTTGGCTGGCTGTCTAGTTGGTTGGTTGGTTGGTTTATTGGTTGGTCGATAGGTTGGCTGGCTGGCTGTTTCTGGCTTGGTGGGCGAGCGGGTGGTAGGGTTTGGTTAGTTGGCTGCCTGGCAGGGTTGGTTGGCTGGCTGTCTAGTTAGTTGGTTGGTTGGTTGGTTAACTGGTTGGTCGATAGGTTGGCTGGCTGGCTGTTTCTGGCTTGGTGTGCGAGCGGGAGGTAAGGTTTGGTTTGTTGGCTGCCTGGCAGGGTTTATTGGCTGGCTGTCTAGTTAGTTGGTTGGTTGGTTAACTGGTTGGTCGATAGGTTGGCTGGCTGGCTGTTTCTGGCTTGGTGGGCGAGCGGGTGGTATCGTTTGGTTTGTTGGCTGCCTGGCAGGGTTGGTTGGCTGGCTGTCTAGTTAGTTGATTGGTTGGTTGGTTAATTGTTTGATAGATAGGTTGGCTGGCTGGCTGTTTCTGGCTTGGAGGGGGAGCGGGTGGTAGGGTTTGGTTTGTTGGCTGCCTGGCAAGGTTGTTTGGATGGCTGTCTAGTTAGTTGGTCATTTGTTTGGTTGGTTAACTGGTTGGTCGATAGGTTGGCTGGCTCGCTGTTTCTGGCTTGGTGGGCGAGCGGGTGGTAGGGTTTGGTTTGTTGGCTGCCTGGCAGGTTTGGTTGGCTGGCTGTCTAGTTAGTTTGTTGGTTGGTTAATTGGTTGGTCGATAGGTTGGCTGGTTGGCTGTTTCTGGCTTGGTGGGCGAGCGGGTGGTAGGGTTTGGTTTGTTATCTGCCTTTCAGGGTTGGTTGGCTGTCTAGTTAGTTGGTTGTTTGGTTGGTTAATTGGTTGGTCGATAGGTTGGCTGGCTCGCTGTTTCTGGCTTGGTGGGCGAGCGGGTGGTAGGGTTTGGTTTGTTGGCTGCCTGGCAAGGTTGGTTGGCTGGCTGTCTAGTTAGTTGCTTGGTTGGTTGGTTAATTGGTTGGTCGATAGGTTGGCTGGCTGGTTGTTTCTGGCTTGGGGGGTGAGCGGGTGGTAGGGTTTGGTTTTTTATCTGCCTTTCAGGGTTGGTTGGCTGTCTAGTTAGTTGGTTGTTTGGTTGGTTAATTGGTTGGTCGATAGGTTGGCTGGCTCGCTGCTTCTGGCTTGGTGGGCGAGCGGGTGGTAGGGTTTGGTTTATTGGCTTCCTGGCAAGGTTGGTTGGCTGGCTGTCTAGTTAGTTGGTTGGTTTTTTGGTTAATTGGTTGGTCGATAGGTTGGCTGGCTGGCTGTTTCTGGCTTGGTGGGCGAACGGGTGGTAGGGTTTGGTTTGCTGGCTGCCTGGCAGGGTTGGTTGGCTGGCTGTCTAGTTAGTTGGTTTGTTGGTTGGTCAAGTGGTTGGTCGATAGGTTGGCTGGCTGGCTGTTTCTGGCTTGGTGGGCGAGCGGGTGGTAGTGTGTGGTTTGTTGGCTGCCTGGCAGGGTTGGTTGGCTGGCTGTCTACTTAGTTGGTTGGTTGGTTGGTTAATTGGTTGGTCAATAGGTTGGCTGGCTGGCTGCTTCTGGCTTGGTGGGCGAGCGGGTGGTAGGGTTTGGTTTGTTATCTGCCTTTCAGGGTTGGTTGGCTGTCCTGTTAGTAGGTTGGTTGGTTGGTTAATTGGTTGGTCGATAGGTTGGCTGGCTGGCTGTTTCTGGCTTGGTGGGCGAGCGGGTGGTAGGGTTTGGTTTGTTGGCTGCCTGGCAAGGTTGGTTGGCTGGCTGTCTAGTTGGTTGGTTGGTTGGTTAATTGGTTGGTCGATAGGTTGGCTGGCTGGCTGTTTCTGGCTTGGTGATGGAGCGGGTGGTAGGGTTTGGTTTGTTGGCTGCCTGGCAGGGTTGGTTGCCTGGCTGTCTAGTTAGTTGGTTGGTTGGTTGGTTAACTGGTTGGTCGATAGGTCGGCTGGCTGACTGTTTCTGGCTTGTTGGGAGAGCGGGTGGTAGGGTTTGGTTTGTTGGCTGCCTGGCAGGGTTGGTTATCTGGCTGTCTAGTTAGTTGATTGGTTGGTTGGTTAATTGTTTGGTCGATAGGTTGGCTGGCTGGCTGTTTCTGGCTTGGTGGGCGAGCGGGTGGTAGGGTTTGGTTTGTTGGCTGCCTGGTAAGGTTGGTTGGCTGGCTGTCTAGTTAGTTGGTTGGTTGGTTGGTTAATTGGTTGGTTGGTTAATTGGTTGGTCGATAGGTTGGCTGGTTGGCTGTTTCTGGCTTGGTGGGCGAGCGGGTGGTAGGGTTTGGTTTGTTGGCTGCCTGGCAGGGTTGGTTGGCTGGCTGTCTAGTTAGTTGGTTGGTTGGTTGGTTAATTGGTTGGTCGATAGGTTGGCTGGTTGGCTGTTTCTGGCTTGGTGGGTGAGCGGGTGGGAAGGTTTGGTTTGTTATCTGCCTTTCAGGGTTGGTTGGCTGTCTAGTTAGTTGGTTGTTTGGTTGGTTAATTGGTTGGTGGATAGGTTGGCTGGCTCGCTGTTTCTAACTTGGGGGGCGAGCGGGTGGTAGGGTTTGGTTTGTTGACTGCCTGGCAAGGTTGGTTGGCTGGCTGTCTAGTTAGTTGCTTGGTTGGTTCTTTAACTGGTTGGTCGATAGGTTGGCTGGCTCGCTGTTTCTGGCTTGGTGGGCGAGCGGGTGGTAGGGTTTGGTTTGTTGGCTGCCTGGCAGGGTTGGTTGGCTGGCTGTCTAGTTAGTTGGTTGGTTTTTTGGTGAATTGGTTGGTCAATAGGTTGGTTGGCTGGCTGTTTCTGGCTTGGTAGGTGAGCGGGTGGTAGGGTTTGGTTTGCTGACTGCCTGGCAGGGTTGGTTGGCTGGCTGTCTAGTTAGTTGGTTTGTTGGTTGGTCAAGTGGTTGGTCGATAGGTTGGCTGGCCGGCTGTTTCTGGCTTGGTGGGCGAGCGGGTGGTAGGGTGTGGTTTGTTGGGTGCCTGGCAGGGTTGGTTGGCTGGCTGTCTAGTTAGTTGGTTTGTTGGTTGGATAATTGGTTGGTCGATAGGTTGGCTGGTTGGCTGCTTCTGGCTTGGTGGGCGAGCGGGTGGTAGGGTTTGGTTTGTTATCTCCCTTTCAGGGTTGGTTGGCTGTCAAGTTAGAAGGTTGGTTAGTTGGTTAATTGGTTGGTCGATAGGTTGGCTATCTATCTGTTTCTGGCTTGGTGGGCGAGCGGGTGGTAGGGTTTGGTTTGCTGGCTGCCTGGCAGGGTTGGTTGGCTGGCTGTCTAGTGAGTTGGTTGGTTCTTTGGTTGGTTAACTGGTTGGTCGATAGGTTGACTGGCTCGCTGTTTTTGGCTTGGTGGGCGAGCGGGTGGTAGGGTTTGGTTTGTTGGCTCTCCTGGCAGGGTTGGTTGGCTGGCTGTCTAGTTAGTTGGTTGGTTGGTTGGTTAATTGGTTGGTCGATAGGTTGGCTGGCTGGCTGTTTCTGGCTTGGTGGGCGAGCGGGTGGTAGGGTTTGGTTTGTTATCTGCCTTTCAGGGTTGGTTGGCTGTCTAGTTAGTTGGTTGTTTGGTTGGTTAATTGGTTGGTCGATAGGTTGGCTGGCTCGCTGTTTCTGGCTTGGTGGGCGAGCGGGTGGTAGGGTTTGGTTTGTTGGCTGCCTGGCAAGGTTGGTTGGCTGGCTGTCTAGTTAGTTGCTTGGTTGGTTGGTTAATTGGTTGATCGATAGTTTGGCTGGCTCGCTGTTTCTGGCTTGGTGGGTGAGCGGGTGGTAGGGTTTGGTTTGTTATCTGCCTTTCAGGGTTGGTTGGCTGTCTAGTTAGTTGGTTGTTTGGTTGGTTAATTGGTTGGTCGATAGGTTGGCTGGCTCGCTGTTTCTGGCTTGGTGGGCGAGCGGGTGGTAGGGTTTGGTTTGTTGGCTGCCTGGCAGGGTTGGTTGGCTGGCTGTCTAGTTAGTTGATTGGTTGGTTGGTTAATTGTTTGATAGATAGGTTGGCTGGCTGGCTGTTTCTGGCTTGGTGGGCGAGCGGGTGGTAGGGTTTGGTTTGTTGGCTGCCTGGCAAGGTCGTTTGGATGGCTGTCTAGTTAGTTGGTCATTTGTTTGGTTGGTTAACTGGTTGGTCGATAGGTTGGCTGGCTCGCTGTTTCTGGCTTGGTGGGCGAGCGGGTGGTAGGGTTTGGTTTGTTGGCTGCCTGGCAGGTTTGGTTGGCTGGCTGTCTAGTTAGTTTGTTGGTTGGTTAATTGGTTGGTCGATAGGTTGGCTGGTTGGCTGTTTCTGGCTTGGTGGGCGAGCGGGTGGTAGGGTTTGGTTTGTTATCTGCCTTTCAGGGTTGGTTGGCTGTCTAGTTAGTTGGTTGTTTGGTTGGTTAATTGATTGGTCGATAGGTTGGCTGGCTCGCTGTTTCTGGCTTGGTGGGCGAGCGGGTGGTAGGGTTTGGTTTGTTGGCTGCCTGGCAAGGTTGGTTGGCTGGCTGTCTAGTTAGTTGCTTGGTTGGTTGGTTAATTGGTTGGTCGATAGGTTGGCTGGCTGGTTGTTTCTGGCTTGGGGGGTGAGCGGGTGGTAGGGTTTGGTTTGTTATCTGCCTTTCAGGGTTGGTTGGCTGTCTAGTTAGTTGGTTGTTTGGTTGGTTAATTGGTTGGTCGATAGGTTGGCTGGCTCGCTGCTTCTGGCTTGGTGGGCGAGCGGGTGGTAGGGTTTGGTTTATTGGCTTCCTGGCAAGGTTGGTTGGCTGGCTGTCTAGTTAGTTGGTTGGTTTTTTGGTTAATTGGTTGGTCGATAGGTTGGCTGGCTGGCTGTTTCTGGCTTGGTGGGCGAACGGGTGGTAGGGTTTGGTTTGCTGGCTGCCTGGCAGGGTTGGTTGGCTGGCTGTCTAGTTAGTTGGTTTGTTGGTTGGTCAAGTGGTTGGTCGATAGGTTGGCTGGCTGGCTGTTTCTGGCTTGGTGGGCGAGCGGGTGGTAGGGTGTGGTTTGTTGGCTGCCTGGCAGGGTTGGTTGGCTGGCTGTCTAGTTAGTTGGTTGGTTGGTTGGTTAATTGGTTGGTCAATAGGTGTGCTGGCTGGCTGCTTCTGGCTTGGTGGGCGAGCGGGTGGTAGGGTTTGGTTTGTTATCTGCCTTTCAGGGTTGGTTGGCTGTCCTGTTAGTAGGTTGGTTGGTTGGTTAATTGGTTGGTCGATAGGTTGGCTGGCTCTCTGTTTCTGGTTTGGTGGGCGAGCGGTTTTTAGGGTTTGGTTTGTTGGCTACCTGGCAAGGTTATTTGGCTGACTGTCTAGTTAGTTGGTCGGTTGGTTGGTTAACTGGTTGGTCGATAGGTTGGCTGGCTGGCTGTTTCTGGCTTGGTGGGCGAGCGGGCGGTAGGGTGTGGTTTGTTGGCTGCCTGACAGGGTTGGTTGGCTGGCTGTCTAGTTAGTTGGTTGGTTGGTTGGTTGGTTAATTGGTTGGTCGATAGGTTGGCTGGCTGGCTGTTTCTGGCTTGGTGGGCGAGCGGGTGGTAGGGTTTGGTTTGTTGGCTGCCTGGCAAGGTTGGTTGGCTGGCTGTCTAGTTGGTTGGTTGGTTAATTGGTTGGTCGATAGGTTGGCTGGCTGGCTGTTTCTGGCTTGGTGGGCGAGCGGGTGGTAGGGTTTGGTTAGTTGGCTGCCTGGCAGGGTTGGTTGGCTGGCTGTCTAGTTAGTTGGTTGGTTGGTTGGTTAACTGGTTGGTCGATAGGTTGGCTGGCTGGCTGTTTCTGGCTTGGTGTGCGAGCGGGAGGTAAGGTTTGGTTTGTTGGCTGCCTGGCAGGGTTTATTGGCTGGCTGTCTAGTTAGTTGGTTGGTTGGTTGGTTAACTGGTTGGTCGATAGGTTGGCTGGCTGGCTGTTTCTGGCTTGGTGGGCGAGCGGGTGGTATCGTTTGGTTTGTTGGCTGCCTGGCAGGGTTGGTTGGCTGGCTGTCTAGTTAGTTGATTGGTTGGTTGGTTAATTGTTTGATAGATAGGTTGGCTGGCTGGCTGTTTCTGGCTTGGTGGGCGAGCGGGTGGTAGGGTTTGGTTTGTTGGCTGCCTGGCAAGGTTGTTTGGATGGCTGTCTAGTTAGTTGGTCATTTGTTTGGTTGGTTAACTGGTTGGTCGATAGGTTGGCTGGCTCGCTGTTTCTGGCTTGGTGGGCGAGCG
>NW_026557898.1:0-57144 GCF_026930045.1 Uloborus diversus | reverse complement strand
AATTAACTAACCAACCAACCAACTAACTAGACAGCCAGACAACCAAACCTGCCAGGCAGCCAACAAAACAAACCCTACCATCCGCTCACCCACCAAGCCAGCCAGCCAGCCAAACTATCCCCAAACAATTAACCAACTAACTAACTAGACAGCCAGCCAACCAACCCTGCCAGGCAGCCAACAAACCAAACCCTACCACCCGCTCATCCACCAAGCCAGCCAGCCAGCCAACCTATCAACCAACCAATTAACCAACCAACTAGACAGCCAACCAACCAACCCTGCAGGCAGCAAACAAACCAAACCCTACTACCCGCTCTCCCTACAAGCCAGCCAGCCAGCCAACCTATACGCCAACCATTTAACCAACTAAATAGACAGCCATCCAACCAACCCTGCCAGGCAGCCAACAAACCAAACCCTACCACCCGCTCACGCACCAAGCCAGAAACAGGAAGCCAGCCAACCTATCGACCAACCAATTAACCGACCAAACAACCAACTCACTAGACAGCCAGCCAACCAACCCTGCCAGGCAGCCAACAAACCAAACCCTACCACCCGCTCACCCACCAAGCCAGAAACAGCCAGCCAGCCAACCTATCGACCAACCAATTAACAAACAAACCAACCAACTAACTAGACAGCCAGCCAACAAACCAAACCCTACCACTCGCTCACCCACCAAGCAAGAAACAGCCAGCCAGCCAACTTATCGACCAACCAATTAACCAACCAACCAACCAACTAACTGGACAGCCAGCCAACCGACCCTGCCAGGCAGGCAACAAGCCAAACCCTGCCACTCGCTCACCCACCAAGCCAGCCAGCAAGCCAGCCAAACTATCAACCATTCAATTAACTAACTAACCAACCAATTAACTAGACAGCCAGTCAACCAAACCTGCCAGGCAGCCAACAAAACAAACCCTACCATCCGCTCACCCACCAAGCCAGCCAGCCAGCCAGCCAGCCAACCTATCCCCAAACAATTAACCAACTAACTAACTAGACAGCCAGCCAACCAACCCTGCCAGGCAGCCAACAAACCAAACCCTACCACCCGCTCACCCTCCAAGCAAGCCAGCCAGCCAACCTATCAACCAACCAAATAACCAACCAACTAACTAGACAGCCAACCAACCAACCCTGCCAGGCAGCAAACAAACCAAACCCTACTACCCGCTCACCCTACAAGCCAGCCAGCCAGCCAACCTATACGCCAACCATTTAACCAACTAAATAGACAGCCATCCAACCAACCCTGCCAGGCAGCCAGCAAACCAAACCCTACCACCCGCTCACGCACCAAGCCAGAAACAGCCAGCCAGCCAACCTATCGACCAACCAATTAACCGACCAAACAACCAACTCACTAGACAGCCAGACAACCAACCCTGCCAGGCAGCCAACAAACCAAACCCTACCACCCGCTCACCCACCAAGCCAGAAACAGCCAGCCAGCCAAGCTATCGACCAACCAATTAACAAACAAACCAACCAACTATTTAGACAGCCAGCCAACAAACCAAACCCTACCACCCGCTCACCCACCAAGCAAGAAACAGCCAGCCAGCCAAACTATCGACCAACCAATTAACCAACCAACCAACCAACTAACTAGACAGCCAGACAACCAACCCTGCCAAGCAGCCAACAAACCAAACCCTACCACCCGCTCACGCACCAAGCCAGAAGCAGCCAGCCAGCAAACCTATCGACCAACCAATTAACCGACCAAACAACCAACTAACTAGACAGCCAGCCAACCAACCCTGCCAGGCAGCCAACAAACCAAACCCTACCACCCGCTCACCCACCAAGTCAGAAACAGCCAACCAGCCAACCTATCGACCAACCAATTAATCAACAAACCAACCAACTAACTAGACAGCCAGCCAACCAACCCTGCCAGGCAGCCAACAAACCAAACCCTACCACCCGCTCACCCACCAAGCCAGAAACAGCCAGCCAGCCAACCTATCGACCAACCAATTAACAAACAAACCAACCAACTAACTAGACAGCCAGCCAACAAACCAAACCCTACCACCCGCTCACCCACCAAGCATGAAACAGCCAGCCAGACAACCTATAGACCAACAAATTAACCAACCTACCAACCAATTAACTGGACAGCCAGCCAACCAACCCTGCCAGGCAGCCAACAAACCAAACCCCACCAACCGCTCACCCACCAAGCCAGAAACAGCCAGCCAGCCAACCTATCGACCAACCAATTAACCAACAAACCAACCAACTAACTAGACAGCCAGCCAACAAACCAAACCCTACCACCCGTTCTCCACCAAGCATGAAATAGCCAGCCAGACAACCTATCGACCAACCAATTAACCAACCTACCAACCAATTAACTGGACAGCCAGCCAACCAACCCTGCCAGGCAGCCAACAAACCAAACCCCACCACCCGCTCACGCACCAAGCCAGAAACAGCCAGCCAGCCAACCTATCGACCAACCAATTAACCGACCAAACAACCAACTAACTAGACAGCCAGACAACCAACCCTGCCAGGCAGCCAACAAACCAAACCCTACCACCCGCTCACCCACCAAGCCAGAAGCAGCCAGCCAGCCAACCTATCGACCAACCAATTAACCGACCAAACAACCAACTAACTAGACAGCCAGCCAACCAACCCTGCCAGGCAGCCAACAAACCAAACCCTACCACCCGCTCACCCACAAAGTCAGAAACAGCCAGCCAGCCAACCTATCGACCAACCAATTAATCAACAAACCAACCAACTAACTAGACAGCCAGCCAACCAACCCTGCCAGGCAGCCAACAAACCAAACCCTACCACCCGCTCACGCACCAAGCCAGAAACAGCCAGCCAGCCAACCTATCGACCAACCAATTAACCGACCAAACAACCAACTAACTAGACAGCCAGGCAACCAACCCTGCCAGGCAACCAACAAGCCAAACCCTACCACCCGCTCACCCACCAAGCCGGAAACGTCCAGCCAGCCAACCTATCGACCAACCAATTAACAAACAAACCAACCAACTAACTAGACAGCCAGCCAACAAACCAAACCCTACCACCCGCTCACCCACCAAGCAAGAAACAGCCAGCCAGACAACCTATCGACCAACCAATTAACCAACCTACCAACCAATTAACTAGACAGCCAGCCAAACAACCCTGCCAGGCAGCCAACAAACCAAACTCTACCACCCGCTCACGCACAAAGCCAGAAACAGCCAGCCAGCCAACCTATCGACCAACCAATTAACCGACCAAACAACCCAACTAACTAGACAGCCAGCCAACCAACCCTGCCAGGCAGCCAACAAACCAAACCCTACCACCCGCTCACCCACCAAGCCAGAAACAGCAAGCCAGCCAACCTATCGACCAACCAATTAACAAACAAACCAACCAACTAACTAGACAGCCAGCCAACAAACCAAACTCTACCACCCGCACACCCACCAAGCCAGAAACAGCCAGCCAGCCAACCTATCGACCAACCAATTAACCAAACAACCAACCAACTAACTGGACAACCAGCCAACCAACCCTGCCAGGCAGCCAACAAACCAAACCCCACCACCCGCTCACCCAACAAGTCAGAAACAGCCAGCCAGCTAACCTATCAACCAACCAATTAACCAACAAACCAACCAACTAATTAGACAGCCAGCCAACCAACCCTGCCAGGCAGCCAACAAACCAAACCCTACCACCCGCTCACGCACCAAGCCAGAAACAGCCAGCCAGCCAACCTATCGACCAACCAATAAACCGACCAAACAACCAACTAACTAGACAGTCAGCCAACCAACCCTGCCAGGCAGCCAACAAACCAAACCCTACCACCCGCTCACCCACCAAGCCAGAAACAGCCAGCCAGCCAACCTATCGCCCAACCAATTAACAAACAAACCAACCAACTAACTAGACAGCCAGCCAACAAACCAAACCCTACCACCCGCTCACCCACCAAGCCAGAAACAGCCAGCCAGCCAACCTTTCGACCAACCAATTAACCAACCAACTAACTGGACAGCCAGCCAACCAACCCTGCCAGGCAGCCAACAAACCAAACCCCAACACCCGCTCACCCTCCAAGTCAGAAACAGCCAGCCAGCCAACCTATCGACCAACCAATTAACAAACAAACCAACCAACTAACTAGACAGCCAGCAAACAAACCAAACCCTACCACCCGCTCACCCACCAAGCCAGAAACAGCCAGCTAGCCAACTTATCGACCAACAAATTAACCAACCAACCAACCAACTAACTGGACAGCCAGCCAACCAACCCTGCCAGGCAGCCAACAAACCAAACCCCACCACCCGCTCACCCACCAAGTCAGAAACAGCCAGCCAGCCAACCTATCGACCAACCAATTAACCAACAAACCAACCAACTAACTAGACAGCCAGCCAACCAACCCTGCCAGGCAGCCAACAAACCAAACCCTACCACCCCCTCACCCACCAAGCCAGAAACAGCCAGCCAGCCAACCTATCGACCAACCAATTAACAAACAAACCAACCAACTAACTAGACAGCCAGCCAACAAACCAAACCCTACCACCCGCTCACGCACCAAGCCAGAAACAGCCAGCCAGCCAACCTATCGACCAACCAATAAACCGACCAAACAACCAACTAACTAGACAGCCAGCCAACCAACCCTGCCAGGCAGCCAACAAACCAAACCCTACCACCCGCTCAACCACCAAGCCAGAAACAGCCAGCCAGCCAACCTATCGACCAACCAATTAACAAACATACAAACCAACTAACTAGACAGCCAGCCAACAAACCAAACCCTACCACCCGCTCACCCACCAAGCCAGAAACAGCCAGCCAGCCAACCTTTCGACCAACCAATTAACCAACCAACCAACCAACTAACTGGACAGCCAGCCAACCAACCCTGCCAGGCAGCCAACAAACCAAACCCCACCACCCGCTCACCCACCAAGTCAGAAACAGCCAGCCAGCCAACCTATCGACCAACCAATTAACCAACAAACCAACCAACTAACTAGACAGCCAGCCAACAAACCAAACCCTACCACCCGCTCACCCACCAAGCATGAAACAGCGAGCCAGACAACCTATAGACCAACAAATTAACCAACCTACCAACCAATTAACTGGACAGCCAGCCAACCAACCCTGCCAGGCAGCCAACAAACCAAACCCCACCAACCGCTCACCCACCAAGCCAGAAACAGTCAGCCAGCCAACCTATCGACCAACCAATTAACCAACAAACCAACCAACTAACTAGACAGCCAGCCAACAAACCAAACCCTACCACCCGTTCTCCACCAAGCATGAAATAGCCAAACCCTACCACCCGCTCACCCACCAAGCCAGAAACAGCCAGCCAGCCAACCTATCGACCAACCAATTAACAAACAAACCAACCAACTAACTAGACAGCCAGCCAACAAACCAAACCCTACCACCCGCTCACCCACCAAGCATGAAACAGCGAGCCAGACAACCTATAGACCAACAAATTAACCAACCTACCAACCAATTAACTGGACAGCCAGCCAACCAACCCTGCCAGGCAGCCAACAAACCAAACCCCACCAACCGCTCACCCACCAAGCCAGAAACAGTCAGCCAGCCAACCTATCGACCAACCAATTAACCAACAAACCAACCAACTAACTAGACAGCCAGCCAACAAACCAAACCCTACCTCCCGTTCTCCACCAAGCATGAAATAGCCAGCCAGACAACCTATCGACCAACCAATTAACCAACCTACCAACCAATTAACTGGACAGCCAGCCAACCAACCCTGCCAGGCAGCCAACAAACCAAACCCCACCACCCGCTCACCCACCAAGCCAGAAACAGCCAGCCAGCCAACCTATCGACCAAACAATTGACCAACAAACCAACCAATTAACTAGACAGCCAGCCAACCAACCCTGCCAGGCAGCCAACAAACCAAACCCTTTCACCCGCTCACGCACCAAGCCAGAAACAGCCAGCCAGCCAACCTATCAACCAACCAATAAACCGACCAAACAACCAACTAACTAGACAGCCAGCCAACCAACCCTGCCAGGCAGCCAACAAACCAAACCCTACCACCCGCTCACCCACCAAGCCAGAAACAGCCAGCCAGCCAACCTTTCGACCAACCAATTAACCAACCAACCAACCAACTAACTGGACAGCCAGCCAACCAACCCTGCCAGGCAGCCAACAAACCAAACCCCAACACCCGCTCACCTACCAAGTCAGAAACAGCCAGCCAGCCAACCTATCGACCAACCAATTAACAAACAAACCAACCAACTAACTAGACAGCCAGCAAACAAACCAAACCCTACCACCCGCTCACCCACCAAGCCAGAAACAGCCAGCCAGCCAACTTATCGACCAACCAATTAACCAACCAACCAACCAACTAACTGGACAGCCAGCCAACCAACCCTGCCAGGCAGCCAACAAACCAAACCCCACCACCCGCTCACCCACCAAGTCAGAAACAGCCAGCCAGCCAACCTATCGACCAACCAATTAACCAACAAACCAACCAACTAACTAGACAGCCAGCCAACCAAACCTGCCAGGCAGCCAACAAACCAAACCCTACCACCCCCTCACCCACCAAGCCAGAAACAGCCAGCCAGCCAACCTATCGACCAACCAATTAACAAACAAACCAACCAACTAACTAGACAGCCAGCCAACAAACCAAACCCTACCACCCGCTCACGCACCAAGCCAGAAACAGCCAGCCAGCCAACCTATCGACCAACCAATAAACCGACCAAACAACCAACTAACTAGACAGCCAGCCAACCAACCCTGCCAGGCAGCCAACAAACCAAACCCTACCACCCGCTCACCCACCAAGCCAGAAACAGCCAGCCAGCCAACCTATCGACCAACCAATTAACAAACAAACAAACCAACTAACTAGACAGCCAGCCAACAAACCAAACCCTACCACCCGCTCACCCACCAAGCCAGAAACAGCCAGCCAGCCAACCTTTCGACCAACCAATTAACCAACCAACCAACCAACTAACTGGACAGCCAGCCAACCAACCCTGCCAGGCAGCCAACAAACCAAACCCCACCACCCGCTCACCCACCAAGTCAGAAACAGCCAGCCAGCCAACCTATCGACCAACCAATTAACCAACAAACCAACCAACTAACTAGACAGCCAGCCAACCAACCCTGCCAGGCAGCCAACAAACCAAACCCTACCACCCCCTCACCCACCAAGCCAGAAACAGCCAGCCAGCCAACCTATCGACCAACCAATTAACAAAAAAACCAACCAACTAACTAGACAGCCAGCAAACAAACCAAACCCTACCCCCCGCTCACCCACCAAGCCAGAAACAGCCAGCCAGCCAACCTATCGACCAACCAATTAACCAACCAACCAACCAACTAACTGGACATCCAGCCAACCAACCCTGCCAGGCAGCCAACAAACCAAACTCTACCACCCGCTCACGCACAAAGCCAGAAACAGCCAGCCAGCCAACCTATCGACCAACCAATTAACCGACCAAACAACCCAACTAACTAGACAGCCAGCCAACCAACCCTGCCAGGCAGCCAACAAACCAAACCCTACCACCCGCTCACCCACCAAGCCAGAAACAGCAAGCCAGCCAACCTATCGACCAACCAATTAACAAACAAACCAACCAACTAACTAGACAGCCAGCCAACAAACCAAACTCTACCACCCGCACACCCACCAAGCCAGAAACAGCCAGCCAGCCAACCTATCGACCAACCAATTAACCAAACAACCAACCAACTAACTAGACAACCAGCCAACCAACCCTGCCAGGCAGCCAACAAACCAAACCCCACCACCCGCTCACCCAACAAGTCAGAAACAGCCAGCCAGCTAACCTATCAACCAACCAATTAACCAACAAACCAACCAACTAATTAGACAGCCAGCCAACCAACCCTGCCAGGCAGCCAACAAACCAAACCCTACCACCCGCTCACGCACCAAGCCAGAAACAGCCAGCCAGCCAACCTATCGACCAACCAATAAACCGACCAAACAACCAACTAACTAGACAGTCAGCCAACCAACCCTGCCAGGCAGCCAACAAACCAAACCCTACCACCCGCTCACCCACCAAGCCAGAAACAGCCAGCCAGCCAACCTATCGCCCAACCAATTAACAAACAAACCAACCAACTAACTAGACAGCCAGCCAACAAACCAAACCCTACCACCCGCTCACCCACCAAGCCAGAAACAGCCAGCCAGCCAACCTTTCGACCAACCAATTAACCAACCAACCAACCAACTAACTGGACAGCCAGCCAACCAACCCTGCCAGGCAGCCAACAAACCAAACCCCAACACCCGCTCACCCTCCAAGTCAGAAACAGCCAGCCAGCCAACCTATCGACCAACCAATTAACAAACAAACCAACCAACTAACTAGACAGCCAGCAAACAAACCAAACCCTACCACCCGCTCACCCACCAAGCCAGAAACAGCCAGCTAGCCAACTTATCGACCAACCAATTAACCAACCAACCAACCAACTAACTGGACAGCCAGCCAACCAACCCTGCCAGGCAGCCAACAAACCAAACCCCACCACCCGCTCACCCACCAAGTCAGAAACAGCCAGCCAGCCAACCTATCGACCAACCAATTAACCAACAAACCAACCAACTAACTAGACAGCCAGCCAACCAACCCTGCCAGGCAGCCAACAAACCAAACCCTACCACCCCCTCACCCACCAAGCCAGAAACAGCCAGCCAGCCAACCTATCGACCAACCAATTAACAAACAAACCAACCAACTAACTAGACAGCCAGCCAACAAACCAAACCCTACCACCCGCTCACGCACCAAGCCAGAAACAGCCAGCCAGCCAACCTATCGACCAACCAATAAACCGACCAAACAACCAACTAACTAGACAGCCAGCCAACCAACCCTTCCAGGCAGCCAACAAACCAAACCCTACCTTCCGCTCACCCACCAAGCCAGAAACAGCCAGCCAGCCAACCTATCGACCAACCAATTAACAAACAAACAAACCAACTAACTAGACAGCCAGCCAACAAACCAAACCCTACCACCCGCTCACCCACCAAGCCAGAAACAGCCAGCCAGCCAACCTTTCGACCAACCAATTAACCAACCAACCAACCAACTAACTGGACAGCCAGCCAACCAACCCTGCCAGGCAGCCAACAAACCAAACCCCACCACCCGCTCACCCACCAAGTCAGAAACAGCCAGCCAGCCAACCTATCGACCAACCAATTAACCAACAAACCAACCAACTAACTAGACAGCCAGCCAACCAACCCTGCCAGGCAGCCAACAAACCAAACCCTACCACCCCCTCACCCACCAAGCCAGAAACAGCCAGCCAGCCAACCTATCGACCAACCAATTAACAAAAAAACCAACCAACTAACTAGACAGCCAGCAAACAAACCAAACCCTACCACCCGCTCACCCACCAAGCCAGAAACAGCCAGCCAGCCAACCTATCGACCAACCAATTAACCAACCAACCAACCAACTAACTGGACATCCAGCCAACCAACCCTGCCAGGCAGCCAACAAACCAAACCCCACCACCCGCTCACCAACCAAGTCAGAAACAGCCAGCCAGCCAACCTATCGACCAACCAATTAACCAACAAACCAACCAACTAACTAGACAGCCAGCCAACCAACCCTGCCAGGCAGCCAACAAACCAAACCCTACCACCCCCTCACCCACCAAGCCAGAAACAGCCAGCCAGCCAACCTATCGACCAACCAATTAACAAACAAACCAACCAACTAACTAGACAGCCAGCCAACAAACCAAACCCTACCACCCGCTCACGCACCAAGCCAGAAACAGCCAGCCAGCCAACCTATCGACCAACCAATAAACCGACCAAACAACCAACTAACTAGACAGCCAGCCAACCAACCCTGCCAGGCAGCCAACAAACCAAACCCTACCACCCGCTCACCCACCAAGCCAGAAACAGCCAGCCAGCCAACCTATCGACCAACCAATTAACAAACAAACAAACTAACTAACTAGACAGCCAGCCAACAAACCAAACCCTACCACCCGCTCACCCACCAAGCCAGAAACAGCCAGCCAGCCAACCTTTCGACCAACCAATTAACCAACCAACCAACCAACTAACTGGACAGCCAGCCAACCAACCCTGCCAGGCAGCCAACAAACCAAACCCCACCACCCGCTCACCCACCAAGTCAGAAACAGCCAGCCAGCCAACCTATCGACCAACCAATTAACCAACAAACCAACCAACTAACTAGACAGCCAGCCAACCAACCCTGCCAGGCAGCCAACAAACCAAACCCTACCACCCCCTCACCCACCAAGCCAGAAACAGCCAGCCAGCCAACCTATCGACCAACCAATTAACAAAAAAACCAACCAACTAACTAGACAGCCAGCAAACAAACCAAACCCTACCACCCGCTCACCCACCAAGCCAGAAACAGCCAGCCAGCCAACCTATCGACCAACCAATTAACCAACCAACCAACCAACTAACTGGACATCCAGCCAACCAACCCTGCCAGGCAGCCAACAAACCAAACTCTACCACCCGCTCACGCACAAAGCCAGAAACAGCCAGCCAGCCAACCTATCGACCAACCAATTAACCGACCAAACAACCCAACTAACTAGACAGCCAGCCAACCAACCCTGCCAGGCAGCCAACAAACCAAACCCTACCACCCGCTCACCCACCAAGCCAGAAACAGCAAGCCAGCCAACCTATCGACCAACCAATTAACAAACAAACCAACCAACTAACTAGACAGCCAGCCAACAAACCAAACTCTACCACCCGCACACCCACCAAGCCAGAAACAGCCAGCCAGCCAACCTATCGACCAACCAATTAACCAAACAACCAACCAACTAACTGGACAACCAGCCAACCAACCCTGCCAGGCAGCCAACAAACCAAACCCCACCACCCGCTCACCCAACAAGTCAGAAACAGCCAGCCAGCCAACCTTTCGACCAACCAATTAACCAACCAACCAACCAACTAACTGGACAGCCAGCCAACCAACCCTGCCAGGCAGCCAACAAACCAAACCCCACCACCCGCTCACCCACCAAGTCAGAAACAGCCAGCCAGCCAACCTATCGACCAACCAATTAACCAACAAACCAACCAACTAACTAGACAGCCAGCCAACCAACCCTGCCAGGCAGCCAACAAACCAAACCCTATCACCCCCTCACCCACCAAGCCAGAAACAGCCAGCCAGCCAACCTATCGACCAACCAATTAACAAAAAAACCAACCAACTAACTAGACAGCCAGCAAACAAACCAAACCCTACCACCCGCTCACCCACCAAGCCAGAAACAGCCAGCCAGCCAACCTATCGACCAACCAATTAACCAACCAACTAACCAACTAACTGGACATCCAGCCAACCAACCCTGCCAGGCAGCCAACAAACCAAACCCCACCACCCGCTCACCCACCAAGTCAGAAACAGCCAGCCAGCCAACCTATCGTCCAACCAATTAACCAACAAACCAACCAACTAACTAGACAGCCAGCCAACCAACCCTGCCAGGCAGCCAACAAACCAAACCCTACCACCCGCTCACCCACCAAGCCAGAAACAGCCAGCCAGCCAACCTATCGACCAACCAATTAACAAACAAACCAACCAACTAACTAGACAGCCAGCCAACAAACCAAACCCTACCACCCGCTCACCCACCAAGCATGAAACAGCGAGCCAGACAACCTATAGACCAACAAATTAACCAACCTACCAACCAATTAACTGGACAGCCAGCCAACCAACCCTGCCAGGCAGCCAACAAACCAAACCCCACCAACCGCTTACCCACCAAGCCAGAAACAGTCAGCCAGCCAACCTATCGACCAACCAATTAACCAACAAACCAACCAACTAACTAGACAGCCAGCCAACAAACCAAACCCTACCACCCGTTCTCCACCAAGCATGAAATAGCCAAACCCTACCACCCGCTCACCCACCAAGCCAGAAACAGCCAGCCAGCCAACCTATCGACCAACCAATTAACAAACAAACCAACCAACTAACTAGACAGCCAGCCAACAAACCAAACCCTACCACCCGCTCACCCACCAAGCATGAAACAGCGAGCCAGACAACCTATAGACCAACAAATTAACCAACCTACCAACCAATTAACTGGACAGCCAGCCAACCAACCCTGCCAGGCAGCCAACAAACCAAACCCCACCACCCGCTCACCCACCAAGCCAGAAACAGCCAGCCAGCCAACCTATCGACCAAACAATTGACCAACAAACCAACCAATTAACTAGACAGCCAGCCAACCAACCCTGCCAGGCAGCCAACAAACCAAACCCTTTCACCCGCTCACGCACCAAGCCAGAAACAGCCAGCCAGCCAACCTATCAACCAACCAATAAACCGACCAAACAACCAACTAACTAGACAGCCAGCCAACCAACCCTGCCAGGCAGCCAACAAACCAAACCCTACCACCCGCTCACCCACCAAGCCAGAAACAGCCAGCCAGCCAACCTTTCGACCAACCAATTAACCAACCAACCAACCAACTAACTGGACAGCCAGCCAACCAACCCTGCCAGGCAGCCAACAAACCAAACCCCAACACCCGCTCACCCACCAAGTCAGAAACAGCCAGCCAGCCAACCTATCGACCAACCAATTAACAAACAAACCAACCAACTAACTAGACAGCCAGCAAACAAACCAAACCCTACCACCCGCTCACCCACCAAGCCAGAAACAGCCAGCCAGCCAACTTATCGACCAACCAATTAACCAACCAACCAACCAACTAACTGGACAGCCAGCCAACCAACCCTGCCAGGCAGCCAACAAACCAAACCCCACCACCCGCTCACCCACCAAGTCAGAAACAGCCAGCCAGCCAACCTATCGACCAACCAATTAACCAACAAACCAACCAACTAACTAGACAGCCAGCCAACCAACCCTGCCAGGCAGCCAACAAACCAAACCCTACCACCCCCTCACCCACCAAGCCAGAAACAGCCAGCCAGCCAACCTATCGACCAACCAATTAACAAACAAACCAACCAACTAACTAGACAGCCAGCCAACAAACCAAACCCTACCACCCGCTCACGCACCAAGCCAGAAACAGCCAGCCAGCCAACCTATCGACCAACCAATAAACCGACCAAACAACCAACTAACTAGACAGCCAGCCAACCAACCCTGCCAGGCAGCCAACAAACCAAACCCTACCACCCGCTCACCCACCAAGCCAGAAACAGCCAGCCAGCCAACCTATCGACCAACCAATTAACAAACAAACAAACCAACTAACTAGACAGCCAGCCAACAAACCAAACCCTACCACCCGCTCACCCACCAAGCCAGAAACAGCCAGCCAGCCAACCTTTCGACCAACCAATTAACCAACCAACCAACCAACTAACTGGACAGCCAGCCAACCAACCCTGCCAGGCAGCCAACAAACCAAACCCCACCACCCGCTCACCCACCAAGTCAGAAACAGCCAGCCAGCCAACCTATCGACCAACCAATTAAGAAAAAAACCAACCAACTAACTAGACAGCCAGCAAACAAACCAAACCCTACCACCCGCTCACCCACCAAGCCAGAAACAGCCAGCCAGCCAACCTATCGACCAACCAATTAACCAACCAACCAACCAACTAACTGGACATCCAGCCAACCAACCCTGCCAGGCAGCCAACAAACCAAACCCCACCACCCGCTCACCCACCAAGTCAGAAACAGCCAGCCAGCCAACCTATCGTCCAACCAATTAACCAACAAACCAACCAACTAACTAGACAGCCAGCCAACCAACCCTGCCAGGCAGCCAACAAACCAAACCCTACCACCCGCTCACCCACCAAGCCAGAAACAGCCAGCCAGCCAACCTATCGACCAACCAATTAACAAACAAACCAACCAACTAACTAGACAGCCAGCCAACAAACCAAACCCTACCACCCGCTCACCCACCAAGCATGAAACAGCGAGCCAGACAACCTATAGACCAACAAATTAACCAACCTACCAACCAATTAACTGGACAGCCAGCCAACCAACCCTGCCAGGCAGCCAACAAACCAAACCCCACCAACCGCTCACCCACCAAGCCAGAAACAGTCAGCCAGCCAACCTATCGACCAACCAATTAACCAACAAACCAACCAACTAACTAGACAGCCAGCCAACAAACCAAACCCTACCACCCGTTCTCCACCAAGCATGAAATAGCCAAACCCTACCACCCGCTCACCCAAAAAGCCAGAAACAGCCAGCCAGCCAACCTATCGAACAACCAATTAACAAACAAACCAACCAACTAACTAGACAGCCAGCCAACAAACCAAACCCTACCACCCGCTCACCCACCAAGCATGAAACAGCGAGCCAGACAACCTATAGACCAACAAATTAACCAACCTACCAACCAATTAACTGGACAGCCAGCCAACCAACCCTGCCAGGCAGCCAACAAACCAAACCCCACCAACCGCTCACCCACCAAGCCAGAAACAGTCAGCCAGCCAACCTATCGACCAACCAATTAACCAACAAACCAACCAACTAACTAGACAGCCAGCCAACAAACCAAACCCTACCACCCGTTCTCCACCAAGCATGAAATAGCCAGCCAGACAACCTATCGACCAACCAATTAACCAACCTACCAACCAATTAACTGGACAGCCAGCCAACCAACCCTGCCAGGCAGCCAACAAACCAAACCCCACCACCCGCTCACCCACCAAGCCAGAAACAGCCAGCCAGCCAACCTATCGACCAAACAATTGACCAACAAACCAACCAATTAACTAGACAGCCAGCCAACCAACCCTGCCAGGCAGCCAACAAACCAAACCCTTTCACCCGCTCACGCACCAAGCCAGAAACAGCCAGCCAGCCAACCTATCGACCAACCAATAAACCGACCAAACAACCAACTAACTAGACAGCCAGCCAACCAACCCTGCCAGGCAGCCAACAAACCAAACCCTACCACCCGCTCACCCACCAAGCCAGAAACAGCCAGCCAGCCAACCTATCGACCAACCAATTAACAAACAAACAAACCAACTAACTAGACAGCCAGCCAACAAACCAAACCCTACCACCCGCTCACCCACCAAGCCAGAAACAGCCAGCCAGCCAACCTATCGACCAACCAATTAACAAACAAACCAACCTACTAACTAGACAGCCAGCCAACAAACCAATCCCTACCACCCGCTCACCCACCAAGCCAGAAACAGCCAGCCAGCCAACCTATCGACCAACCAATTAACCAACCAACCAACCAACTAACTGGACAGCCAGCCAACCAACCCTGCCAGGCAGCCAACAAACCAAACCCCACCACCCGCTCACCCACCAAGTCAGAAACAGCCAGCCAGCCAACCTATCGACCAACCAATTAACCAACAAACCATCCAACTAACTAGACAGCCAGCCAACCAAACCTGCCAGGCAGCCAACAAACCAAACTCTACCACCCGCTCACCCACCAAGCCAGAAATAGCCAGCCAGCCAACCTATCGACCAACCAATTAACAAACAAACCAACCAACTAACTAGACAGCCAGCCAACAAACCAAACCCTACCACCCGCTCACCCACCAAGCCAGAAACAGTCAGCCAGCCAAATTATCGACCAACCAATTAACCAACAAACCAACCAACTAACTAAACAGCCAGCCAACCAACCCTGCCAGGCAGCCAACAAACCAAACCCTACCACCCGCTCACCCACCAAGCCAGAAACAGTCAGCCAGCCAACCTATCGACCAACCAATTAACAAACAAACCAACCAACTAACTAGACAGCCAGCCAACAAACCAAACACTACCACCCGCTCACAAGCCAAGCAAGAAACAGCCAGCCAGCCAACCTATCGACCAACCAGTTAACCAACAAACCAACCAACTAACTGGACAGCCAGCCAACCAACCCTGCCAGGCAGCCAACAAACCAAACCCCACCACCCGCTCACGCACAAAGCCAGAAACAGCCAGCCAGCCAACCTATCGACCAAACAATTAACCGACCAAACAACCAACTAACTATCTAGACAGCCAGCCAATCAAACCTGCCAGGCAGCCAACAAATCAAACCCTACCACCCGCTCACCCACCAAGCCAGAAACAGCCAGCCAGCCAACCTATCGACCAAACAATTAACCAATCAACCAACCAACTAACTAGACAGCCAGCCAACCAACCCTGCCAGGCAGCCAACAAACCAAACCCTTCCACCCGCTCACCCACCAAGCCAGAAACAGTCAGCCAGCCAACCTATCGACCAACCAATTAACAAACAAACCAACCAACTAACTAGACAGCCAGCCAACAAACCAAACCCTACCACCCGCTCACCCACCAAGCCAGAAACATCCAGCCAGCCAACCTATCGACCAACCAATTAACCAACCAACCAACCAACCAACTATCTAGACAGCCAGCCAATCAAACCTGCCAGGCAGCCAACAAATCAAACCCTACCACCCGCTCACCCACCAAGCCAGAAACAGCCAGCCAGCCAACCTATCGACCAAACAATTAACCAACCAACCAACCAACTAACTAGACAGCCAGCCAACCAACCCTGCCAGGCAGCCAACAAACCAAACCCCAACACCCGCTCACCCACCAAGTCAGAAACAGCCAGCCAGCCAACCTATCGACCAACCAATTAACAAACAAACCAACCAACTAACTAGACAGCCAGCAAACAAACCAAACCCTACCACCCGCTCACCCACCAAGCCAGAAACAGCCAGCCAGCCAACTTATCGACCAACCAATTAACCAACCAACCAACCAACTAACTGGACAGCCAGCCAACCAACCCTGCCAGGCAGCCAACAAACCAAACCCCACCACCCGCTCACCCACCAAGTCAGAAACAGCCAGCCAGCCAACCTATCGACCAACCAATTAACCAACAAACCAACCAACTAACTAGACAGCCAGCCAACCAACCCTGCCAGGCAGCCAACAAACCAAACCCTACCACCCCCTCACCCACCAAGCCAGAAACAGCCAGCCAGCCAACCTATCGACCAACCAATTAACAAACAAACCAACCAACTAACTAGACAGCCAGCCAACAAACCAAACCCTACCACCCGCTCACGCACCAAGCCAGAAACAGCCAGCCAGCCAACCTATCGACCAACCAATAAACCGACCAAACAACCAACTAACTAGACAGCCAGCCAACCAACCCTGCCAGGCAGCCAACAAACCAAACCCTACCACCCGCTCACCCACCAAGCCAGAAACAGCCAGCCAGCCAACCTATCGACCAACCAATTAACAAACAAACAAACCAACTAACTAGACAGCCAGCCAACAAACCAAACCCTACCACCCGCTCACCCACCAAGCCAGAAACAGCCAGCCAGCCAACCTTTCGACCAACCAATTAACCAACCAACCAACCAACTAACTGGACAGCCAGCCAACCAACCCTGCCAGGCAGCCAACAAACCAAACCCCACCACCCGCTCACCCACCAAGTCAGAAACAGCCAGCCAGCCAACCTATCGACCAACCAATTAAGAAAAAAACCAACCAACTAACTAGACAGCCAGCAAACAAACCAAACCCTACCACCCGCTCACCCACCAAGCCAGAAACAGCCAGCCAGCCAACCTATCGACCAACCAATTAACCAACCAACCAACCAACTAACTGGACATCCAGCCAACCAACCCTGCCAGGCAGCCAACAAACCAAACCCCACCACCCGCTCACCCACCAAGTCAGAAACAGCCAGCCAGCCAACCTATCGTCCAACCAATTAACCAACAAACCAACCAACTAACTAGACAGCCAGCCAACCAACCCTGCCAGGCAGCCAACAAACCAAACCCTACCACCCGCTCACCCACCAAGCCAGAAACAGCCAGCCAGCCAACCTATCGACCAACCAATTAACAAACAAACCAACCAACTAACTAGACAGCCAGCCAACAAACCAAACCCTACCACCCGCTCACCCACCAAGCATGAAACAGCGAGCCAGACAACCTATAGACCAACAAATTAACCAACCTACCAACCAATTAACTGGACAGCCAGCCAACCAACCCTGCCAGGCAGCCAACAAACCAAACCCCACCAACCGCTCACCCACCAAGCCAGAAACAGTCAGCCAGCCAACCTATCGACCAACCAATTAACCAACAAACCAACCAACTAACTAGACAGCCAGCCAACAAACCAAACCCTACCACCCGTTCTCCACCAAGCATGAAATAGCCAAACCCTACCACCCGCTCACCCAAAAAGCCAGAAACAGCCAGCCAGCCAACCTATCGAACAACCAATTAACAAACAAACCAACCAACTAACTAGACAGCCAGCCAACAAACCAAACCCTACCACCCGCTCACCCACCAAGCATGAAACAGCGAGCCAGACAACCTATAGACCAACAAATTAACCAACCTACCAACCAATTAACTGGACAGCCAGCCAACCAACCCTGCCAGGCAGCCAACAAACCAAACCCCACCAACCGCTCACCCACCAAGCCAGAAACAGTCAGCCAGCCAACCTATCGACCAACCAATTAACCAACAAACCAACCAACTAACTAGACAGCCAGCCAACAAACCAAACCCTACCACCCGTTCTCCACCAAGCATGAAATAGCCAGCCAGACAACCTATCGACCAACCAATTAACCAACCTACCAACCAATTAACTGGACAGCCAGCCAACCAACCCTGCCAGGCAGCCAACAAACCAAACCCCACCACCCGCTCACCCACCAAGCCAGAAACAGCCAGCCAGCCAACCTATCGACCAAACAATTGACCAACAAACCAACCAATTAACTAGACAGCCAGCCAACCAACCCTGCCAGGCAGCCAACAAACCAAACCCTTTCACCCGCTCACGCACCAAGCCAGAAACAGCCAGCCAGCCAACCTATCGACCAACCAATAAACCGACCAAACAACCAACTAACTAGACAGCCAGCCAACCAACCCTGCCAGGCAGCCAACAAACCAAACCCTACCACCCGCTCACCCACCAAGCCAGAAACAGCCAGCCAGCCAACCTATCGACCAACCAATTAACAAACAAACAAACCAACTAACTAGACAGCCAGCCAACAAACCAAACCCTACCACCCGCTCACCCACCAAGCCAGAAACAGCCAGCCAGCCAACCTATCGACCAACCAATTAACAAACAAACCAACCTACTAACTAGACAGCCAGCCAACAAACCAATCCCTACCACCCGCTCACCCACCAAGCCAGAAACAGCCAGCCAGCCAACCTATCGACCAACCAATTAACCAACCAACCAACCAACTAACTGGACAGCCAGCCAACCAACCCTGCCAGGCAGCCAACAAACCAAACCCCACCACCCGCTCACCCACCAAGTCAGAAACAGCCAGCCAGCCAACCTATCGACCAACCAATTAACCAACAAACCATCCAACTAACTAGACAGCCAGCCAACCAAACCTGCCAGGCAGCCAACAAACCAAACTCTACCACCCGCTCACCCACCAAGCCAGAAATAGCCAGCCAGCCAACCTATCGACCAACCAATTAACAAACAAACCAACCAACTAACTAGACAGCCAGCCAACAAACCAAACCCTACCACCCGCTCACCCACCAAGCCAGAAACAGTCAGCCAGCCAAATTATCGACCAACCAATTAACCAACAAACCAACCAACTAACTAAACAGCCAGCCAACCAACCCTGCCAGGCAGCCAACAAACCAAACCCTACCACCCGCTCACCCACCAAGCCAGAAACAGTCAGCCAGCCAACCTATCGACCAACCAATTAACAAACAAACCAACCAACTAACTAGACAGCCAGCCAACAAACCAAACACTACCACCCGCTCACAAGCCAAGCAAGAAACAGCCAGCCAGCCAACCTATCGACCAACCAGTTAACCAACAAACCAACCAACTAACTGGACAGCCAGCCAACCAACCCTGCCAGGCAGCCAACAAACCAAACCCCACCACCCGCTCACGCACAAAGCCAGAAACAGCCAGCCAGCCAACCTATCGACCAAACAATTAACCGACCAAACAACCAACTAACTATCTAGACAGCCAGCCAATCAAACCTGCCAGGCAGCCAACAAATCAAACCCTACCACCCGCTCACCCACCAAGCCAGAAACAGCCAGCCAGCCAACCTATCGACCAAACAATTAACCAATCAACCAACCAACTAACTAGACAGCCAGCCAACCAACCCTGCCAGGCAGCCAACAAACCAAACCCTTCCACCCGCTCACCCACCAAGCCAGAAACAGTCAGCCAGCCAACCTATCGACCAACCAATTAACAAACAAACCAACCAACTAACTAGACAGCCAGCCAACAAACCAAACCCTACCACCCGCTCACCCACCAAGCCAGAAACAGCCAGCCAGCCAACCTATCGACCAACCAATTAACCAACCAACCAACCAACCAACTATCTAGACAGCCAGCCAATCAAACCTGCCAGGCAGCCAACAAATCAAACCCTACCACCCGCTCACCCACCAAGCCAGAAACAGCCAGCCAGCCAACCTATCGACCAAACAATTAACCAACCAACCAACCAACTAACTAGACAGCCAGCCAACCAACCCTGCCAGGCAGCCAACAAACCAAACCCTACCACCCGCTCACCCACCAAGCCAGAAATATCCATCCAGCCAACCTATCGAACAACCAATTAACAAACAAACCAACCAACTAACTAGACAGCCAGCCAACAAACCAAACCCTACCACCCGCTCACCCGCCAAGCAAGAAACAGCCAGCCAGCCAACCTATCGACCAACCAGTTAACCAACAAACCAACCAACTAACTGGACAGCCAGCCAACCAACCCTGCCAGGCACGCTCACGCACAAAGCCAGAAACAGCCAGCCAGCCAACCTATCGACCAACCAATTAACCGACCAAACAACCAACTAACTAGACAGCCAGCCAACCAACCCTGCCAGGCAGCCAACAAACCAAACCCTACCACCCGCTCACGCACCAAGCCAGAAACAGCCAGCCAGCCAACCTATCGACCAACCAATAAACCGACCAAACAACCAACTAACTAGACAGCCAGCCAACCAACCCTGCCAGGCAGCCAACAAACCAAACCCTACCACCCGCTCACCCACCAAGCCAGAAACAGCCAGCCAGCCAACCTATCGACCAACCAATTAACAAACAAACCAACCAACTAACTAGACAGCCAGCCAACAAAACAAACCCTACCACCCGCTCACCCACCAAGCCAGAAACAGCCAGCCAGCCAACCTTTCGACCAACCAATTAACCAACCAACCAACCAACTAACTGGACAGCCAGCCAACCAACCCTGCCAGGCAGCCAACAAACCAAACCCCACCACCCGCTCACACACCAAGTCAGAAACAGCCAGCCAGCCAACCTATCGACCAACCAATTAACAAACAAACCAACCAACTAACTAGACAGCCAGCCAACAAACCAATCCCTACCACCCGCTCACCCACCAAGCCAGAAACAGCCAGCCAGCCAACCTATCGACCAACCAATTAACCAACCAACCAACCAACTAACTGGACAGCCAGCCAACCAACCCTGCCAGGCAGCCAACAAACCAAACCCCACCACCCGCTCACCCACCAAGTCAGAAACAGCCAGCCAGCCAACCTATCGACCAACCAATTAACCAACAAACCAACCAACTAACTAGACAGCCAGCCAACCAAACCTGCCAGGCAGCCAACAAACCAAACTCTACCACCCGCTCACCCACCAAGCCAGAAATAGCCAGCCAGCCAACCTATCGACCAACCAATTAACAAACAAACCAACCAACTAACTAGACAGCCAGCCAAGAAACCAAACCCTACCACCCGCTCACAAGCCAAGCAAGAAACAGCCAGCCAGCCAACCTATCGACCAACCAGTTAACCAACAAACCAACCAACTAACTGGACAGCCAGCCAACCAACCCTGCCAGGCAGCCAACAAACCAAACCCCACCACCCGCTCACGCACAAAGCCAGAAACAGCCAGCCAGCCAACCTATCGACCAAACAATTAACCGACCAAACAACCAACTAACTATCTAGACAGCCAGCCAATCAAACCTGCCAGGCAGCCAACAAATCAAACCCTACCACCCGCTCACCCACCAAGCCAGAAACAGCCAGCCAGCCAACCTATCGACCAAACAATTAACCAATCAACCAACCAACTAACTAGACAGCCAGCCAACAAACCAAACCCTACCACCCGCTCACCCACCAAGCCAGAAACAGCCAGCCAGCCAACCTATCGACCAACCAATTAACCAACCAACCAACCAACCAACTATCTAGACAGCCAGCCAATCAAACCTGCCAGGCAGCCAACAAATCAAACCCTACCACCCGCTCACCCACCAAGCCAGAAACAGCCAGCCAGCCAACCTATCGACCAAACAATTAACCAACCAACCAACCAACTAACTAGACAGCCAGCCAACCAACCCTGCCAGGCAGCCAACAAACCAAACCCTACCACCCGCTCACCCACCAAGCCAGAAATATCCATCCAGCCAACCTATCGACCAACCAATTAACAAACAAACCAACCAACTAACTAGACAGCCAGCCAACAAACCAAACCCTACCACCCGCTCACCCGCCAAGCAAGAAACAGCCAGCCAGCCAACCTATCGACCAACCAGTTAACCAACAAACCAACCAACTAACTGGACAGCCAGCCAACCAACCCTGCAAGGCACGCTCACGCACAAAGCCAGAAACAGCCAGCCAGCCAACCTATCGACCAACCAATTAACCGACCAAACAACCAACTAACTAGACAGCCAGCCAACCAACCCTGCCAGGCAGCCAACAAACCAAACCCTACCACCCGCTCACGCACCAAGCCAGAAACAGCCAGCCAGCCAACCTATCGACCAACCAATAAACCGACCAAACAACCAACTAACTAGACAGCCAGCCAACCAACCCTGCCAGGCAGCCAACAAACCAAACCCTACCACCCGCTCACCCACCAAGCCAGAAACAGCCAGCCAGCCAACCTATCGACCAACCAATTAACAAACAAACCAACCAACTAACTAGACAGCCAGCCAACAAAACAAACCCTACCACCCGCTCACCCACCAAGCCAGAAACAGCCAGCCAGCCAACCTTTCGACCAACCAATTAACCAACCAGCCAACCAACCAACTAACTGGACAGCCAGCCAACCAACCCTGCCAGGCAGCCAACAAAACAAACCCCACCACCCGCTCACCCACCAAGTCAGAAACAGCCAGCCAGCCAACCTATCGACCAACCAATTAACAAACAAACCAACCAACTAACTAGACAGCCAGCAAACAAACCAAACCCTACCACCCGCTCACCCACCAAGCATGAAACAGCAAGCCAGAAAACCTATCGACCAACCAATTAACCAACCTACCAACCAATTAACTGGACAGCCAGCCAACCAACCCTGCCAGGCAGCCAACAAACCAAACACCACCACCCGCTCACCCACCAAGCCAGAAACAACCAGCCAGCCAACCTATCGACCAAACAATTGACCAACAAACCAACCAATTAACTAGACAGCCAGCCAACCAACCCTGCCACGCAGCCAACAAACCAAACCCTTTCATCCGCTCACGCACCAAGCCAGAAACAGCCAGCCAGCCAACCTATCGACCAACCAATAAACCGACCAAGCAACCAACTAACTAGACAGCCAGCCAACCAACCCTGCCAGGCAGCCAACAAACCAAACCCTACCACCCGCTCACCCACCAAGCCAGAAACAGCCAGCCAGCCAACCTATCGACCAACCAATTAACAAACAATCCAACCAACTAACTAGACAGCCAGCCAACAAACCAAACCCTACCACCCGCTCACCCACCAAGCCAGAAACAGCCAGACAGCCAACCTATCGACCAACCAATTAACAAACAATCCAACCAACTAACTAGTAAGCCAGCCAACAAACCAAACCCTACCACCCGCTCACCCACCAAGCCAGAAACAGCCAGCCAGCCAACCTTTCGACCAACCAATTAACCAACAAACCAACCAACTGGACAGCCAGCCAACCAACCCTGCCAGGCAGCCAACAAACCAAACCCCACCACCCGCTCACCCACCAAGTCAGAAACAGCCAGCCAGCCAACCTATCGACCAACCAATTAACAAACAAACCAACCAACTAACTAGACAGCCAGCCAACAAACCAAACCCTACCAACCGCTCACCCACCAAGCCAGAAACAGCCAGCCAGCCAACCTATCGACCAACCAATTAACCAACCAACCAACCAACTAACTGGACAGCCAGCCAACCAACCCTGCCAGGCAGCCAACAAACCAAACCCTACAACCCGCTCACACACCAAGCCAGAAACAGCCAGCCAGCCAACCTATCGACCAACCAATTAACCAACCAACCAACTAACTAGACAGCCAGCCAACCAACCCTGCCAGGCAGCCAACAAATCAAACCCTACCACCCGCTCACCCACTAAGTCAGAAACAGCCAGCCAGCCAACCTATCGACCAACCAATTAACAAACAAACCAACCAACTAACTAGACAGCCAGCCAACAAACCAAACCCTACCACCCGCTCACCCACCAAGCCAGAAACAGCCAGCCAGCCAACCTATCGACCAACCAATTAACCAACCAACCAGCCAACTAACTGGACAGCCAGCAAACCAACCCTGCCAGGCAGCCAACAAACCAAACCCCACCACCCGCTCACCCACCAAGTCAGAAACAGCCAGCCAGCCAACCTATCGACCAACCAATTAATCAACAAACCAACCAACTAACTAGACAGCCAGCCAACCAAACCTGCCAGGCAGCCAACAAACCAAACTCTACCACCCGCTCACCCACCAAGCCAGAAATAGCCAGCCAGCCAACCTATCGACCAACCAATTAACAAACAAACCAACCAACTAACTATACAGCCAGCCAACAAACCAAACCCTACCACCCGCTCACGCACCAAACCTGAAACAGCCAGCCAGCCAAACTATAGACCAACCAATTAACCGACCAAACAACCAACTAACTAGACAGCCAGCCAACCAACCCTGCCAGTCAGCCAACAAACCAAACCCTACCACCCGCTCACCCACCAAGCCAGAAACAGTCAGCCAGCCAACCTATCGACCAACCAATTAACAAACAAACCAACCAACTAACTATACAGCCAGCCAACAAACCAAACCCTACCACCCGCTCACGCACCAAGCCTGAAACAGCCAGCCAGCCAAACTATAGACCAACCAATTAACCGACCAAACAACCAACTAACTAGACAGCCAGCCAACCAACCCTGCCAGGCAGCCAACAAACCAAACCCTACCACCCGCTCACCCACCAAGCCAGAAACAGTCAGCCAGCCAACCTATCGACCAACCAATTAACAAACAAACCAACCAACTAACTAGACAGCCAGCCAACAAACCAAACCCTACCACCCGCTCACCCACCAAGCCAGAAACAGCCAGCCAGCCAACCTATCGACCAACCAATTAACCAACAAACCAACCAACTAACTAAACAGCCAGCCAACCAACCCTGCCAGGCAGCCAACAAATCAAACCCTACCACCCGCTCACCCACCAAGCCAGAAATAGCCAGCCAGCCAACCTATCGACCAACCAATTAACCGACTAACCAACCAACTAACTAGAACGCCAGCCAACAAACCAAACCCTACCACCCGCTCTCCCACCAAGCCAGAAACAGCCAGCCAGCCAACCTATCGACCAACCAATTAACCAACAACCAACTAACTTGACAGCAAGCCAACCAACCCTTCCGGGCAGCCAACAAACCAAACCCAACCATCCGCTAACACACCAAGCCAGAAACAGCCAGGCTCCCAACCTATCGACCAACCAGCCAACTAACTAGACAACCAGCCAACCAACCCTGCCAGGCAGCCAACAAACCATACCCTACAACCCGCTCACACACCAAGCCAGAAACAGCCAGCCAGCCAGCCAACCTATCGACCAACCAATTATCCAACCAACCAATCAAATAACTAGAACGCGAGACAACCAACCCTGTCAGGCAGCCAACAAACCAAACACTACCACCCGCTCACCCACCTAGCCAGCCAACCTAGCAACCAACCAACTAAATAAACAGCCAGCCAACCAACCATGCCAGGCAGCCAACAAATCAAATCCTACCGTCGGCTCATCCACCAAGCCAGCCAGCCAGCCAACATATACACCAACCAATTAAACAACTAAATAGACAGCCAGCCAACCAACCCTGCCAGGCAGATAACAAACCAAACTCTACCACCCGCTCACCCACCAAGCCAGACAGCCAACCTCTCAACCAACCAATTAACCAACAAACCAACCAACTAACTAGACAGCCAGCCAAGCAACCCTGCCAGGTAGCCAACATACAAAACCTTACCACCCGCTCACCCACCAAGCCAGCCAGCCAGCCAGCCAACCTATCGACCAAACAATTAACCAACCAACCAACTAACTAGACAGCCAGCCAGGCAGCCAACAAATCAAACCCTACCACCCGCTCACCCACCAAGCCAGAAATAGCCAGCCAGCCAACCTATCGACCAACCAATTAACCGACCAACCAACCAACTAACTAGAACGCCAGCCAACAAACCAAACCCTACCACCCGCTCTCCCACCAAGCCAGAAACAGCCAGCCAGCCAACCTATCGACAAACCAATTAACCAACAACCAACTAACTTGACAGCCAGCCAACCAACCCTTCCGGGCAGCCAACAAACCAAACCCAACCATCCGCTAACACACCAAGCCAGAAACAGCCAGGCTCCCAACCTATCGACCAACCAACCGACTAACTAGACAACCAGCCAACTAACTAGACAACCAGCCAACCAACCCTGCCAGGCAGCCAACAAACCATACCCTACAACCCGCTCACACACCGAGCCAGAAACAACCAGCCAGCCAGCCAACCTATCGACCAACCAATTATCCAACCAACCAATCAAATAACTAGAACGCGAGCCAACCAACCCTGTCAGGCAGCCAACAAACCAAACACTACCACCCGCTCACCCACCTAGCCAGCCAACCTAGCAACCAACCAACTAAATAAACAGCCAGCCAACCAACCATGCCAGGCAGCCAAGAAATCAAATCCTACCGTCGGCTCATCCACCAAGCCAGCCAGCCAGCCAACATATACACCAACCAATTAAACAACTAAATAGACAGCCAGCCAACCAACCCTGCCAGGCAGATAACAAACCAAACTCTACCACCCGCTCACCCACCAAGCCAGACAGCCAACCTCTCAACCAACCAATTAGCCAACCAACCAGCCAACTAACTAGACAGCCAGCCAAGCAACCCTGCCAGGTAGCCAACATACAAAACCTTACCACCCGCTCACCCACCAAGCCAGCCAGCCAGCCAACCAACCTATCAACCAACCAATTAACCAACCAACTAACTAGACAGCCAGCCAACCAACCCTGCTAGGCAGCCAACAACCCAAACCCTACCACTCGCTCACCAATCAAGCCAGCCAGCCAGCCAACCTATCAACCAACCAATTAACCAACCAACTAACTAGACAGCCAGCCAACCAACCCTGCTAGGCAGCCAACAAGCCAAGCCCTACCACTCGCTCACCCATCAAGCCAGCCAACCAGCCAGCCAACTTATCAGCCAACCACTTAACCAGCCAACTAACAAGACAGTCAGCCAACCAACCCTGCCAGGCAGCCAACAAACAAAACCCTACTACCCACTCACCCACCAAGCCAGCGAGCCAGCCAGCCAACCTATCAACCAAACAACTAAACAACCAGCTAACCAACCCTGCCAGGCAGCCAACAAAACAAACCCTACCATCCGCTCACCCACCAAGCCAGCCAGCCAGCCAGCCTATACACCAACCAATTGAACAACTAAATAGTCAGCCAGCCAACCAACCCTGCCAGGCAGCCAACAAACGAAACCCTACCACCCGCTCACCCACCAAGCCAGCCAGCCAGCCAGCTAACCAACCTATCAACCAACTAATTAACCAACCAACCAACCAACTAACTAGACAGCCAGCCAACAAACCAAACCCTACAACCCGCTCACCCACCAAGCCAGAAACAGCCAGCCAGCCAACCTATCGACCAACCAATTAACCAACCAACCAACCAACTAACTGGACAGTCAGCCAACCAACCCTGCCAGGCAGCCAACAAACCAAACCCCACCACCCGCTCACCCACCAAGTCAGAAACAGCCAGCCAGCCAACCTATCGACCAACCAATTATCCAACAAACCAACCAACTAACTAGACAGCCAGCCAACCAAACCTGCCAGGCAGCCAACAAACCAAACTCTACCACCCGCTCACCCACCAAGCCAGAAATAGCCAGCCAGCCAACCTATCGACCAACCAATTAACAAACAAACCAACCAACTAACTAGACAGCCAGCCAACAAACCAAACCCTACCACCCGCTCACCCACCAAGCCAGAAACAGTCAGCCAGCCAAATTATCGACCAACCAATTAACCAACAAACCAACCAACTAACTAAACAGCCAGCCAACCAACCCTGCCAGGCAGCCAACAAACCAAACCCTACCACCCGCTCACCCACCAAGCCAGAAACAGTCAGCCAGCCAACCTATCGACCAACCAATTAACAAACAAACCAACCAACTAACTAGACAGCCAGCCAACAAACCAAACCCTACCACCCGCTCACCCGCCAAGCAAGAAACAGCCAGCCAGCCAACCTATCGACCAACCAGTTAACCAACAAACCAACCAACTAACTGGACAGCCAGCCAACCAACCCTGCCAGGCAGCCAACAAACCAAACCCCACCACCCGCTCACGCACAAAGCCAGAAACAGCCAGCCAGCCAACCTATCGACCAAACAATTAACCGACCAAACAACCAACTAACTATCTAGACAGCCAGCCAATCAAACCTGCCAGGCAGCCAACAAATCAAACCCTACCACCCGCTCACCCACCAAGCCAGAAACAGTCAGCCAGCCAAATTATCGACCAACCAATTAACCAACAAACCAACCAACTAACTAAACAGCCAGCCAACCAACCCTGCCAGGCAGCCAACAAACCAAACCCTACCACCCGCTCACCCACCAAGCCAGAAACAGTCAGCCAGCCAACCTATCGACCAACCAATTAACAAACAAACCAACCAACTAACTAGACAGCCAGCCAACAAACCAAACCCTACCACCCGCTCACCCGCCAAGCAAGAAACAGCCAGCCAGCCAACCTATCGACCAACCAGTTAACCAACAAACCAACCAACTAACTGGACAGCCAGCCAACCAACCCTGCCAGGCAGCCAACAAACCAAACCCCACCACCCGCTCACGCACAAAGCCAGAAACAGCCAGCCAGCCAACCTATCGACCAAACAATTAACCGACCAAACAACCAACTAACTATCTAGACAGCCAGCCAATCAAACCTGCCAGGCAGCCAACAAATCAAACCCTACCACCCGCTCACCCACCAAGCCAGAAACAGCCAGCCAGCCAACCTATCGACCAAACAATTAACCAATCAACCAACCAACTAACTAGACAGCCAGCCAACCAACCCTGCCAGGCAGCCAACAAACCAAACCCTACCACCCGCTCACCCACTAAGCCAGAAACAGTCAGCCAGCCAACCTATCGACCAACCAATTAACAAACAAACCAACCAACTAACTAGACAGCCAGCCAACAAACCAAACCCTACCACCCGCTCACCCACCAAGCCAGAAACAGCCAGCCAGCCAACCTATCGACCAACCAATTAACCAACCAACCAACTATCTAGACAGCCAGCCAATCAAACCTGCCAGGCAGCCAACAAATCAAACCCTACCACCCGCTCACCCACCAAGCCAGAAACAGCCAGCCAGCCAACCTATCGACCAAACAATTAACCAACCAACCAACCAACTAACTAGACAGCCAGCCAACCAACCCTGCCAGGCAGCCAACAAACCAAACCCTACCACCCGCTCACCCACCAAGCCAGAAATATCCATCCAGCCAACCTATCGACCAACCAATTAACAAACAAACCAACCAACTAACTAGACAGCCAGCCAACAAACCAAACCCTACCACCCGCTCACCCGCCAAGCAAGAAACAGCCAGCCAGCCAACCTATCGACCAACCAGTTAACCAACAAACCAACCAACTAACTGGACAGCCAGCCAACCAACCCTGCCAGGCACGCTCACGCACAAAGCCAGAAACAGCCAGCCAGCCAACCTATCGACCAACCAATTAACCGACCAAACAACCAACTAACTAGACAGCCAGCCAACCAACCCTGCCAGGCAGCCAACAAACCAAACCCTACCACCCGCTCACCCGCCAAGCCAGAAACAGCAAGCCAGCCAACCTATCGACCAAACAGTTAACAAACAAACCAACCAACTAACTAGACAGCCAGCCAACAAACCAAACCCTACCACCCGCTCACCCACCAAGCCAGAAACAGCCAGCCAGCCAATCTATCGACCAACCAATTAACCAAACAACCAACCAAATAAATGGACAACCAGCCAACCAACCCTGCCAGGCAGCCAACAAACCAAACCCCCACCACCCGCTCACCCAACAAGTCAGAAACAGCCAGCCAGCCAACCTATCGACCAACCAATTAACCAACAAACCAACCAACTAACTAGACAACCAGCCAACCAACCCTGCCAGGCAGCCAACAAACCAAACCCCACCACCCGCTCACCCACCAAGTCAGAAACAGCCAGCCAGCCAACCTATCGACCAACCAATTAACAAACAAACCAACCAACTAACTAGACAGCCAGCAAACAAACCAAACCCTACCACCCGCTCACCCACCAAGCATGAAACAGCAAGCCAGAAAACCTATCGACCAACCAATTAACCAACCTACCAACCAATTAACTGGACAGCCAGCCAACCAACCCTGCCAGGCAGCCAACAAACCAAACACCACCACCCGCTCACCCACCAAGCCAGAAACAACCAGCCAGCCAACCTATCGACCAAACAATTGACCAACAAACCAACCAATTAACTAGACAGCCAGCCAACCAACCCTGCCACGCAGCCAACAAACCAAACCCTTTCATCCGCTCACGCACCAAGCCAGAAACAGCCAGCCAGCCAACCTATCGACCAACCAATAAACCGACCAAACAACCAACTAACTAGACAGCCAGCCAACCAACCCTGCCAGGCAGCCAACAAACCAAACCCTACCACCCGCTCACCCACCAAGCCAGAAACAGCCAGCCAGCCAACCTATCGACCAACCAATTAACAAACAAACCAACCAACTAACTAGACAGCCATCCAACAAACCAAACCCTACCACCCGCTCACCCACCAAGCCAGAAACAGCCAGCCAGCCAACCTATCGACCAACCAATTAACAAACAAACCAACCAACTAACTAGTAAGCCAGCCAACAAACCAAACCCTACCACCCGCTCACCCACCAAGCCAGAAACAGCCAGCCAGCCAACCTTTCGACCAACCAATTAACCAACCAACCAACCAACTGGACAGCCAGCCAACCAACCCTGCCAGGCAGCCAACAAACCAAACCCCACCACCCGCTCACCCACCAAGTCAGAAACAGCCAGCCAGCCAACCTATCGACCAACCAATTAACAAACAAACCAACCAACTAACTAGACAGCCAGCCAACAAACCAAACCCTACCAACCGCTCACCCACCAAGCCAGAAACAGCCAGCCAGCCAACCTATCGACCAACCAATTAACCAACCAACCAACCAACTGGACAGCCAGCCAACCAACCCTGCCAGGCAGCCAACAAACCAAACCCCACCACCCGCTCACCCACCAAGCCAGAAATAGCCAGCCAGCAAACCTATCGACAGCCAATTAACAAACAAACCAACCAACTAACTATACAGCCAGCCAACAAACCAAACCCTACCACCCGCTCACGCACCAAGCCTGAAACAGCCAGCCAGCCAACCTATAGACCAACCAATTAACCGACCAAACAACCAACTAACTAGACAGCCAGCCAACCAACCCTGCCAGGCAGCCAACAAATCAAACCCTACCACCCGTTCACCAACCAAGCCAGAAACAGCGAGTCAGCCAACCTATCGACCAAACAATTAACCAACCAACCAACCAACTAACTAGACAGCCAGCCAACCAACCCTGCCAGGCAGCCAACAAACCAAACCCTACAACCCGCTCACACACCAAGCCAGAAACAGCCAGCCAGCCAACCTATCGACCAACCAATTAACCAACCAACCAACTAACTAGACAGCCAGCCAACCAACCCTGCCAGGCAGCCAACAAATCAAACCCTACCACCCGCTCACCCACTAAGTCAGAAACAGCCAGCCAGCCAACCTATCGACCAACCAATTAACAAACAAACCAACCAACTAACTAGACAGCCAGCCAACAAACCAAACCCTACCACCCGCTCACCCACCAAGCCAGAAACAGCCAGCCAGCCAACCTATCGACCAACCAATTAACCAACCAACCAACCAACTAACTGGACAGCCAGCAAACCAACCCTGCAAGGCAGCCAACAAACCAAACCCCACCACCCGCTCACCCACCAAGTCAGAAACAGCCAGCCAGCCAACCTATCGACCAACCAATTAATCAACAAACCAACCAACTAACTAGACAGCCAGTCAACCAAACCTGCCAGGCAGCCAACAAACCAAACTCTACCACCCGCTCACCCACCAAGCCAGAAATAGCCAGCCAGCCAACCTATCGACCAAACAATTAACAAACAAACCAACCAACTAACTATACAGCCAGCCAACAAACCAAACCCTACCACCCGCTCACGCACCAAGCCTGAAACAGCCAGCCAGCCAACCTATCGACCAAACAATTAACCAATCAACCAACCAACTAACTAGACAGCCAGCCAACCAACCCTGCCAGGCAGCCAACAAACCAAACCCTACCACCCGCTCACCCACTAAGCCAGAAACAGTCAGCCAGCCAACCTATCGACCAACCAATTAACAAACAAACCAACCAACTAACTAGACAGCCAGCCAACAAACCAAACCCTACCACCCGCTCACCCACCAAGCCAGAAACAGCCAGCCAGCCAACCTATCGACCAACCAATTAACCAACCAACCAACTATCTAGACAGCCAGCCAATCAAACCTGCCAGGCAGCCAACAAATCAAACCCTACCACCCGCTCACCCACCAAGCCAGAAACAGCCAGCCAGCCAACCTATCGACCAAACAATTAACCAACCAACCAACCAACTAACTAGACAGCCAGCCAACCAACCCTGCCAGGCAGCCAACAAACCAAACCCTACCACCCGCTCACCCACCAAGCCAGAAATATCCATCCAGCCAACCTATCGACCAACCAATTAACAAACAAACCAACCAACTAACTAGACAGCCAGCCAACAAACCAAACCCTACCACCCGCTCACCCGCCAAGCAAGAAACAGCCAGCCAGCCAACCTATCGACCAACCAGTTAACCAACAAACCAACCAAATAACTGGACAGCCAGCCAACCAACCCTGCCAGGCACGCTCACGCACAAAGCCAGAAACAGCCAGCCAGCCAACCTATCGACCAACCAATTAACCGACCAAACAACCAACTAACTAGACAGCCAGCCAAACAACCCTGCCAGGCAGCCAACAAACCAAACCCTACCACCCGCTCACCCGCCAAGCCAGAAACAGCAAGCCAGCCAACCTATCGACCAAACAGTTAACAAACAAACCAACCAACTAACTAGACAGCCAGCCAACAAACCAAACCCTACCACCCGCTCACCCACCAAGCCAGAAACAGCCAGCCAGCCAATCTATCGACCAACCAATTAACCAAACAACCAACCAAATAAATGGACAACCAGCCAACCAACCCTGCCAGGCAGCCAACAAACCAAACCCCCACCACCCGCTCACCCAACAAGTCAGAAACAGCCAGCCAGCCAACCTATCGACCAACCAATTAACCAACAAACCAACCAACTAACTAGACAACCAGCCAACCAACCCTGCCAGGCAGCCAACAAACCAAACCCCACCACCCGCTCACCCACCAAGTCAGAAACAGCCAGCCAGCCAACCTATCGACCAACCAATTAACAAACAAACCAACCAACTAACTAGACAGCCAGCAAACAAACCAAACCCTACCACCCGCTCACCCACCAAGCATGAAACAGCAAGCCAGAAAACCTATCGACCAACCAATTAACCAACCTACCAACCAATTAACTGGACAGCCAGCCAACCAACCCTGCCAGGCAGCCAACAAACCAAACACCACCACCCGCTCACCCACCAAGCCAGAAACAACCAGCCAGCCAACCTATCGACCAAACAATTGACCAACAAACCAACCAATTAACTAGACAGCCAGCCAACCAACCCTGCCACGCAGCCAACAAACCAAACCCTTTCATCCGCTCACGCACCAAGCCAGAAACAGCCAGCCCGCCAACCTATCGACCAACCAATAAACCGACCAAACAACCAACTAACTAGACAGCCAGCCAACCAACCCTGCCAGGCAGCCAACAAACCAAACCCTACCACCCGCTCACCCACCAAGCCAGAAACAGCCAGCCAGCCAACCTATCGACCAACCAATTAACAAACAAACCAACCAACTAACTAGACAGCCAGCCAACAAACCAAACCCTACCACCCGCTCACCCACCAAGCCAGAAACAGCCAGCCAGCCAACCTATCGACCAACCAATTAACAAACAAACCAACCAACTAACTAGTAAGCCAGCCAACAAACCAAACCCTACCACCCGCTCACCCACCAAGCCAGAAACAGCCAGCCAGCCAACCTTTCGACCAACCAATTAACCAACCAACCAACCAACTGGACAGCCAGCCAACCAACCCTGCCAGGCAGCCAACAAACCAAACCCCACCACCCGCTCACCCACCAAGTCAGAAACAGCCAGCCAGCCAACCTATCGACCAACCAATTAACAAACAAACCAACCAACTAACTAGACAGCCAGCCAACAAACCAAACCCTACCAACCGCTCACCCACCAAGCCAGAAACAGCCAGCCAGCCAACCTATCGACCAACCAATTAACCAACCAACCAACCAACTGGACAGCCAGCCAACCAACCCTGCCAGGCAGCCAACAAACCAAACCCCACCACCCGCTCACCCACCAAGTCAGAAACAGCCAGCCAGCCAACCTATCGACCAACCAATTAACCAACAAACCAACCAACTAACTAGACAGCCAGCCAACCAACCCTGCCAGGCAGCCAACAAACCAAACTCTACCACCCGCTCACCCACCAAGCCAGAAATAGCCAGCCAGCAAACCTATCGACAGCCAATTAACAAACAAACCAACCAACTAACTATACAGCCAGCCAACAAACCAAACCCTACCACCCGCTCACGCACCAAGCCTGAAACAGCCAGCCAGCCAACCTATAGACCAACCAATTAACCGACCAAACAACCAACTAACTAGACAGCCAGCCAACCAACCCTGCCAGGCAGCCAACAAATCAAACCCTACCACCCGTTCACCAACCAAGCCAGAAACAGCGAGTCAGCCAACCTATCGACCAAACAATTAACCAACCAACCAACCAACTAACTAGACAGCCAGCCAACCAACCCTGCCAGGCAGCCAACAAACCAAACCCTACAACCCGCTCACACACCAAGCCAGAAACAGCCAGCCAGCCAACCTATCGACCAACCAATTAACCAACCAACCAACTAACTAGACAGCCAGCCAACCAACCCTGCCAGGCAGCCAACAAATCAAACCCTACCACCCGCTCACCCACTAAGTCAGAAACAGCCAGCCAGCCAACCTATCGACCAACCAATTAACAAACAAACCAACCAACTAACTAGACAGCCAGCCAACAAACCAAACCCTACCACCCGCTCACCCACCAAGCCAGAAACAGCCAGCCAGCCAACCTATCGACCAACCAATTAACCAACCAACCAACCAACTAACTGGACAGCCAGCAAACCAACCCTGCAAGGCAGCCAACAAACCAAACCCCACCACCCGCTCACCCACCAAGTCAGAAACAGCCAGCCAGCCAACCTATCGACCAACCAATTAATCAACAAACCAACCAACTAACTAGACAGCCAGTCAACCAAACCTGCCAGGCAGCCAACAAACCAAACTCTACCACCCGCTCACCCACCAAGCCAGAAATAGCCAGCCAGCCAACCTATCGACCAAACAATTAACAAACAAACCAACCAACTAACTATACAGCCAGCCAACAAACCAAACCCTACCACCCGCTCACGCACCAAGCCTGAAACAGCCAGCCAGCCAAACTATAGACCAACCAATTAACCGACCAAACAACCAACTAACTAGACAGCCAGCCAACCAACCCTGCCAGTCAGCCAACAAACCAAACCCTACCACCCGCTCAAACCACCAAGCCAGAAACAGTCAGCCAGCCAACCTATCGACCAACCAATTAACAAACAAACCAACCAACTAACTATACAGCCAGCCAACAAACCAAACCCTACCACCCGCTCACGCACCAAGCCTGAAACAGCCAGCCAGCCAAACTATAGACCAACCAATTAACCGACCAAACAACCAACTAACTAGACAGCCCGCCAATCAACCCTGCCAGGCAGCCAACAAACCGAACCCTACCACCCGCTCACCCACCAAGCCAGAAACAGTCAGCCAGCCAACCTATCGACCAACCAATTAACAAACAAACCAACCAACTAACTAGACAGCCAGCCAACAAACCAAACCCTACCACCCGCTCACCCACCAAGCCAGAAACAGTCAGCCAGCCAACCTATCGACCAACCAATTAACCAACAAACCAACCAACTAACTAAACAGCCAGCCAACCAACCCTGCCAGGCAGCCAACAAATCAAACCCTACCACCCGCTCACCCACCAAGCCAGAAACAGCCAGCCAGCCAACCTATCGACCAAACAATTAACCAACCAACCAACCAACTAACTAGACAGCCAGCCAACCAACCCTGCCAGGCAGCCAACAAATCAAACCCTACCACCCGCTCACCCACCAAGCCAGAAATAGCCAGCCAGCCAACCTATCGACCAACCAATTAACCGACCAACCAACCAACTAACTAGAACGCCAGCCAACAAACCAAACGCTACCACCCGCTCTCCCACCAAGCCAGAAACAGCCAGCCAGCCAGCCAACCTATCGACCAACCAATTATCCAACCAACCAATCAAATAAATAGAACGCGAGCCAACCAACCCTGTCACGCAGCCAACAAACCAAACACTACCACCCGCTCACCCACCTAGCCAGCCAACCTAGCAACCAACCAACTAAATAAACAGCCAGCCAACCAACCATGCCAGGCAGCCAACAAATCAAATCCTACCGTCGGCTCATCCACCAAGCCAGCCAGCCAGCCAACATATACACCAACCAAATAAACAACTAAATAGACAGCCAGCCAACCAACCCTGCCAGGCAGATAACAAACCAAACTCTACCACCCGCTCACCCACCAAGCCAGACAGCCAACCTCTCAACCAACCAATTAGCCAAGCAACCAGCCAACTAACTAGACAGCCAGCCAAGCAACCCTGCCAGGTAGCCAACAAACAAAACCTTATCACCCGCTCACCCACCAAGCCAGCCAGCCAGCCAACCAACCTATCAACCAACCAATTAACCAACCAACTAACTAGACAGCCAGCCAACCAACCCTGCTAGGCAGCCAACAACCCAAACCCTACCACTCGCTCACCAATCAAGCCAGCCAGCCAGCCAACCTATCAACCAACCAATTAACCAACCAACTAACTAGACAGCCAGCCAACCAACCCTGCTAGGCAGCCAACAAGCCAAGCCCTACCACTCGCTCACCCATCAAGCCAGCCAACCAGCCAGCCAACTTATCAGCCAACCACTTAACCAGCCAACTAACAAGACAGCCAGCCAACCAACCCTGCCAGGCAGCCAACAAACAAAACCCTACTACCCACTCACCCACCAAGCCAGCGAGCCAGCCAGCCAACCTATCAACCAAACAACTAAACAACCAGCTAACCAACCCTGCCAGGCAGCCAACAAAACAAACCCTACCATCCGCTCACTCACCAAGCCAGCCAGCCAGCCAGCCTATACACCAACCAATTGAACAACTAAATAGTCAGCCAGCCAACCAACCCTGCCAGGCAGCCAACAAACGAAACCCTACCACCCGCTCACCCACCAAGCCAGCCAGCCAGCCAGCCAACCAACCTATCAACCAACTAATTAACCAACCAACCAACCAACTAAATAGACAGCCAGTCAACCAACCCTGCTAGGCAGCCAACAATCCAAACCCTACCACTCGCTCACCCACCAAGCCAGCCAAACTATCAACCAATCAATTAATCAACCAACCAACCAACTAACTAGACAGCCAGACAACCAAACCTGCCAGGCAGCCAACAAACCAAACCCTACCACCCGCTCACCCACCAAGCCAGCCAGCCAGCCAACCTATCAACCAACCAATTAACCAACCAACTAACTAGACAGCCAACCAACCAACCCTGCCAGGCAGCCAACAAACCAAACCCCACCACCCGCTCACCCACCAAGCCAGAAACAGCCAGCCAGCCAACCTATCGACCAACCAATAAACCAACCAACCAACCAACTAACTGGACAGCCAGCCAACCAACCCTGCCAGGCAGCCAACAAACCAAACCCCACCACCCGCTCACCCACCAAGTCAGAAACAGCCAGCCAGCCAACCTATCGACCAACCAATTAACAAACAAACCAACCAACTAACTAGACAGCCAGCCAACAAACCAAACCCTACCACCCGCTCACCCACTAAGCCAGAAACAGCCAGCCAGCCAACCTATCGACCAACCAACTAACTAGACATCCAGCCAACCAACCCTGCCAGGCAGCCAACAAACCAAACCCTACCACCCGCTCACGCACCAAGCCAGAAACAGCCAGCCAGCCAACCTATCGATCAACCAATTAACAGACCAAACAACCAACTAACTAGACAGCCAGCCAACCAACCCTGCCAGGCAGCCAACAAACCAAACCCTACCACCCGCTCACCCACCAAGCCAGAAACAGCCAGCCAGCCAACCTATCGACCAACCAATTAACAAACAAACCAACCAACTATCTATACAGCCAGCCAACAAACCAAACCCTACCACCCGCTCACGCACCAAGCCTGAAACAGCCAGCCAGCCAACCTATCGACCATCCAATTAACCGACCAAACAACCAACTAACTAGACAGCCAGCCAACCAACCCTGCCAGGCAGCCAACAAACCAAACCCTACCACCCGCTCACCCAACAAGCCAGAAACAGCCAGCCAGCCAACATATCGACCAACCAATTAACAAACAAACCAACCAACTAACTAGACAGCCAGCCAACAAACCAAACCCTACCACCCGCTCACCCACCAAGCAAGAAACAGCCAGCCAGCCAAACTTTCGACCAACCAATTAACCAACCAACCAACCAACTAACTGGACAGCCAGCCAACCAACCCTGCCAGGCAGCCAACAAACCAAACCCCACCACCCGCTCACCCACCAAGTCAGAAACAGCCAGCCAGCCAACCTATCGACCAACCAATTAACAAACAAACCAACCAACTAACTAGACAGCCAGCAAACAAACCAAACCCTACCACCCGCTCACCCACCAAGCATGAAACAGCCAGCCAGAAAACCTATCGAATAACCAAATAACCAACCTACCAACCAATTAACTGGACAGCCAGCCAACCAACCCTGCCAGGCAGCCAACAAACCAAACCCCACAACCCGCTCACCCACCAAGCCAGAAACAACCAGCCAGCCAACCTATCGACCAAACAATTGACCAACAAACCAACCAATTAACTAGACAGCCAGCCAACCAACCCTGCCAGGCAGCCAACAAACCAAACCCTTTCACCCGCTCACGCACCAAGCCAGTAACAGCCAGCCAGCCAACCTATCGACCAACCAATTAACCAACCAACTAACTGGACAGCCAGCCAACCAACCCTGCCAGGCAGCCAACAAACCAAACCCCACCACCCGCTCACCCACCAATTCAGAAACAGCCAGCCAGCCAACCTATCGACCAAACAATTGACCAACAAACCAACCAACTAACTAGACAGCCAGCCAACAAACCAAACCCTACCACCCGCTCACCCACCAAGCCAGAAACAGCCAGCCAGCCAACCTATCGACCAACCAATTAACCAACCAACCAACCAACTAACTGGACAGTCAGCCAACCAACCCTGCCAGGCAGCCAACAAACCAAACCCCACCACCCGCTCACCCACCAAGTCAGAAACAGCCAGCCAGCCAACCTATCAACCAACCAATTAACCAACAAACCAACCAACTAACTAGACAGCCAGCCAACCAACCTATCGACCAACCAATTATCCAACAAACCAATCAAATAACTAGAACGCGAGCCAACCAACCCTGTCAGGCAGCCAACAAACCAAACACTACCACCCGCTCACCCACCTAGCCAGCCAACCTAGCAACCAACCAACTAAATAGACAGCCAGCAAACCAACCATGCCAGGCAGCCAACAAATCAAATCCTACCGTCGGCTCATCCACCAAGCCAGCCAGCCAGCCAACCTATACACCAACCAATTAAACAAATAAATAGACAGCCAGCCAACCAACCCTGCCAGGCAGCCAACAAACCAAACTCTACCACCCGCTCACCCACCAAGCCAGACAGCCAGCCAGCCAACCTATCAACCAACCAATTAACCAACCAACTAACTAGACAGCCAGCCAACAAACCCTGCTAGGCAGCCAACAAGCCAAACCCTACCACTCGCTCACCCATCAAGCCAGCCAGCCAGCCAGCCAGCCAACCTATCAACCAACCAACCAACCAGCCAACTAACTAGACAGCCAGCCAAGCAACCCTGCCAGGTAGCCAACAAACAAAACTCTACCACCCGCTCACCCATCAAGCCAGCCAGCCAGCCAGCCAACCTATCAACCAACCAATTAACCAACCAACTAACTAGACAGCCAGCCAACCAACCCTGCTAGGCAGCCAACAAGCCAAACCCTACCACCCGCTCACCCACCAAGCCAGAAACAGCCAGCCAACCTATCAACCAACCAATTAACCAACCAACTAACTAGACAGCCAACCAACCAACCCTGCCAGGCAGCCAACAAACCAAACCCCACCACCCGCTCACCCACCAAGCCAGAAACAGCCAGCCAGCCAACCTATCGACCAACCAATAAACCAACCAACCAACCAGCTAACTGGAGAGCCAGCCAACCAACCCTGCCAGGCAGCCAACAAACCAAACCCCACCACCCGCTCACCCACCAAGTCAGAAACAGCCAGCCAGCCAACCTATCGACCAACCAATTAACAAACACACCAACCAACTAACTAGACAGCCAGCCAACAAACCAAACCCTACCATCCGCTCACCCACCAAGCCAGAAACAGCCAGCCAGCCAACCTATCGACCAACCAATTAACCGACCAACCAACCAACTAACTAGAACGCCAGCCAACAAACCAAACCCTACCACCCGCTCTCCCACCAAGCCAGAAACAGCCAGCCAGCCAACCTATCGACCAACCAATTAACCAACAACCAACTAACTTGACAGCCAGCCAACCAACCCTTCCGGGCAGCCAACAAACCAAACCCAACCATCCGCTAACACACCAAGCCAGAAACAGCCAGGCTCCCAACCTATCGACCAACCAACCAACTAACTAGACAACCAGCCAACCAACCCTGCCAGGCAGCCAACAAACCATACCCTACAACCCGCTCACACACCAAGCCAGAAACAGCCAGCCAGCCAGCCAACCTATCGACCAACCAATTATCCAACCAACCAATCAAATAACTAGAACGCGAGCCAACCAACCCTGTCAGGCAGCCAACAAACCAAACACTACCACCCGCTCACCCACCAAGCCAGAAACAGCCAGCCAGCCAACCTATCGACCAACCAATTAACAAACAAACCAACCAACTATCTATACAGCCAGCCAACAAACCAAACCCTACCACCCGCTCACGCACCAAGCCTGAAACAGCCAGCCAGCCAACCTATCGACCAACCAATTAACCGACCAAACAACCAACTAACTAGACAGCCAGCCAACCAACCCTGCCAGGCAGCCAACAAACCAAACCCTACCACCCGCTCACCCACCAAGCCAGAAACAGCCAGCCAGCCAACCTATCGACCAACCAATTAACAAACAAACCAACCAACTATCTATACAGCCAGCCAACAAACCAAACCCTACCACCCGCTCACGCACCAAGCCTGAAACAGCCAGCCAGCCAACCTATCGACCAACCAATTAACCGACCAAACAACCAACTAACTAGACAGCCAGCCAACCAACCCTGCCAGGCAGCCAACAAACCAAACCCTACCACCCGCTCACCCAACAAGCCAGAAACAGCCAGCCAGCCAACATATCGACCAACCAATTAACAAACAAACCAACCAACTAACTAGACAGCCAGCCAACAAACCAAACCCTACCACCCGCTCACCCACCAAGCAAGAAACAGCCAGCCAGCCAAACTTTCGACCAACCAATTAACCAACCAACCAACCAACTAACTGGACAGCCAGCCAACCAACCCTGCCAGGCAGCCAACAAACCAAACCCTACCACCCGCTCACCCACCAAGCCAGCCAGCCAGCCAACCTATCAACCAACCAATTAACCAACCAACTAACTAGACAGCCAACCAACCAACCCTGCCAGGCAGCCAACAAACCAAACCCCACCACCCGCTCACCCACCAAGCCAGAAACAGCCAGCCAGCCAACCTATCGACCAACCAATAAACCAACCAACCAACCAACTAACTGGACAGCCAGCCAACCAACCCTGCCAGGCAGCCAACAAACCAAACCCCACCACCCGCTCACCCACCAAGTCAGAAACAGCCAGCCAGCCAACCTATCGACCAACCAATTAACAAACAAACCAACCAACTAACTAGACAGCCAGCCAACAAACCAAACCCTACCACCCGCTCACCCACTAAGCCAGAAACAGCCAGCCAGCCAACCTATCGACCAACCAACTAACTAGACATCCAGCCAACCAACCCTGCCAGGCAGCCAACAAACCAAACCCTACCACCCGCTCACGCACCAAGCCAGAAACAGCCAGCCAGCCAACCTATCGATCAACCAATTAACAGACCAAACAACCAACTAACTAGACAGCCAGCCAACCAACCCTGCCAGGCAGCCAACAAACCAAACCCTACCACCCGCTCACCCACCAAGCCAGAAACAGCCAGCCAGCCAACCTATCGACCAACCAATTAACAAACAAACCAACCAACTATCTATACAGCCAGCCAACAAACCAAACCCTACCACCCGCTCACGCACCAAGCCTGAAACAGCCAGCCAGCCAACCTATCGACCAACCAATTAACCGACCAAACAACCAACTAACTAGACAGCCAGCCAACCAACCCTGCCAGGCAGCCAACAAACCAAACCCTACCACCCGCTCACCCAACAAGCCAGAAACAGCCAGCCAGCCAACATATCGACCAACCAATTAACAAACAAACCAACCAACTAACTAGACAGCCAGCCAACAAACCAAACCCTACCACCCGCTCACCCACCAAGCAAGAAACAGCCAGCCAGCCAAACTTTCGACCAACCAATTAACCAACCAACCAACCAACTAACTGGACAGCCAGCCAACCAACCCTGCCAGGCAGCCAACAAACCAAACCCCACCACCCGCTCACCCACCAAGTCAGAAACAGCCAGCCAGCCAACCTATCGACCAACCAATTAACAAACAAACCAACCAACTAACTAGACAGCCAGCAAACAAACCAAACCCTACCACCCGCTCACCCACCAAGCATGAAACAGCCAGCCAGAAAACCTATCGAATAACCAAATAACCAACCTACCAACCAATTAACTGGACAGCCAGCCAACCAACCCTGCCAGGCAGCCAACAAACCAAACCCCACAACCCGCTCACCCACCAAGCCAGAAACAACCAGCCAGCCAACCTATCGACCAAACAATTGACCAACAAACCAACCAATTAACTAGACAGCCAGCCAACCAACCCTGCCAGGCAGCCAACAAACCAAACCCTTTCACCCGCTCACGCACCAAGCCAGTAACAGCCAGCCAGCCAACCTATCGACCAACCAATTAACCAACCAACTAACTGGACAGCCAGCCAACCAACCCTGCCAGGCAGCCAACAAACCAAACCCCACCACCCGCTCACCCACCAATTCAGAAACAGCCAGCCAGCCAACCTATCGACCAAACAATTGACCAACAAACCAACCAACTAACTAGACAGCCAGCCAACAAACCAAACCCTACCACCCGCTCACCCACCAAGCCAGAAACAGCCAGCCAGCCAACCTATCGACCAACCAATTAACCAACCAACCAACCAACCAACTAACTGGACAGTCAGCCAACCAACCCTGCCAGGCAGCCAACAAACCAAACCCCACCACCCGCTCACCCACCAAGTCAGAAACAGCCAGCCAGCCAACCTATCAACCAACCAATTAACCAACAAACCAACCAACTAACTAGACAGCCAGCCAACCAACCTATCGACCAACCAATTATCCAACAAACCAATCAAATAACTAGAACGCGAGCCAACCAACCCTGTCAGGCAGCCAACAAACCAAACACTACCACCCGCTCACCCACCTAGCCAGCCAACCTAGCAACCAACCAACTAAATAGACAGCCAGCAAACCAACCATGCCAGGCAGCCAACAAATCAAATCCTACCGTCGGCTCATCCACCAAGCCAGCCAGCCAGCCAACCTATACACCAACCAATTAAACAAATAAATAGACAGCCAGCCAACCAACCCTGCCAGGCAGCCAACAAACCAAACTCTACCACCCGCTCACCCACCAAGCCAGACAGCCAGCCAGCCAACCTATCAACCAACCAATTAACCAACCAACTAACTAGACAGCCAGCCAACAAACCCTGCTAGGCAGCCAACAAGCCAAACCCTACCACTCGCTCACCCATCAAGCCAGCCAGCCAGCCAGCCAGCCAACCTATCAACCAACCAACCAACCAGCCAACTAACTAGACAGCCAGCCAAGCAACCCTGCCAGGTAGCCAACAAACAAAACTCTACCACCCGCTCACCCATCAAGCCAGCCAGCCAGCCAGCCAACCTATCAACCAACCAATTAACCAACCAACTAACTAGACAGCCAGCCAACCAACCCTGCTAGGCAGCCAACAAGCCAAACCCTACCACCCGCTCACCCACCAAGCCAGAAACAGCCAGCCAACCTATCAACCAACCAATTAACCAACCAACTAACTAGACAGCCAACCAACCAACCCTGCCAGGCAGCCAACAAACCAAACCCCACCACCCGCTCACCCACCAAGCCAGAAACAGCCAGCCAGCCAACCTATCGACCAACCAATAAACCAACCAACCAACCAGCTAACTGGAGAGCCAGCCAACCAACCCTGCCAGGCAGCCAACAAACCAAACCCCACCACCCGCTCACCCACCAAGTCAGAAACAGCCAGCCAGCCAACCTATCGACCAACCAATTAACAAACACACCAACCAACTAACTAGACAGCCAGCCAACAAACCAAACCCTACCATCCGCTCACCCACCAAGCCAGAAACAGCCAGCCAGCCAACCTATCGACCAACCAATTAACCGACCAACCAACCAACTAACTAGAACGCCAGCCAACAAACCAAACCCTACCACCCGCTCTCCCACCAAGCCAGAAACAGCCAGCCAGCCAACCTATCGACCAACCAATTAACCAACAACCAACTAACTTGACAGCCAGCCAACCAACCCTTCCGGGCAGCCAACAAACCAAACCCAACCATCCGCTAACACACCAAGCCAGAAACAGCCAGGCTCCCAACCTATCGACCAACCAACCAACTAACTAGACAACCAGCCAACCAACCCTGCCAGGCAGCCAACAAACCATACCCTACAACCCGCTCACACACCAAGCCAGAAACAGCCAGCCAGCCAGCCAACCTATCGACCAACCAATTATCCAACCAACCAATCAAATAACTAGAACGCGAGCCAACCAACCCTGTCAGGCAGCCAACAAACCAAACACTACCACCCGCTCACCCACCTAGCCAGCCAACCTAGCAACCAACCAACTAAATAAACAGCCAGCCAACCAACCATGCCAGGCAGCCAACAAATCAAATCCTACCGTCGGCTCATCCACCAAGCCAGCCAGCCAGCCAACATATACACCAACCAATTAAACAACTAAATAGACAGCCAGCCAACCAACCCTGCCAGGCAGATAACAAACCAAACTCTACCACCCGCTCACCCACCAAGCCAGACAGCCAACCTCTCAACCAACCAATTAGCCAACCAACCAGCCAACTAACTAGACAGCCAGCCAAGCAACCCTGCCAGGTAGCCAACAAACAAAACCTTATCACCCGCTCACCCACCAAGCCAGCCAGCCAGCCAACCAACCTATCAACCAACCAATTAACCAACCAACTAACTAGACAGCCAGCCAACCAACCCTGCCAGGCAGCCAACAAATCAAACCCTACCACCCGCTCACCCACCAAGCCAGAAATAGCCAGCCAGCCAACCTATCGACCAACCAATTAACCGACCAACCAACCAACTAACTAGAACGCCAGCCAACAAACCAAACGCTACCACCCGCTCTCCCACCAAGCCAGAAACAGCCAGCCAGCCAGCCAACCTATCGACCAACCAATTATCCAACCAACCAATCAAATAAATAGAACGCGAGCCAACCAACCCTGTCACGCAGCCAACAAACCAAACACTACCACCCGCTCACCCACCTAGCCAGCCAACCTAGCAACCAACCAACTAAATAAACAGCCAGCCAACCAACCATGCCAGGCAGCCAACAAATCAAATCCTACCGTCGGCTCATCCACCAAGCCAGCCAGCCAGCCAACATATACACCAACCAATTAAACAACTAAATAGACAGCCAGCCAACCAACCCTGCCAGGCAGATAACAAACCAAACTCTACCACCCGCTCACCCACCAAGCCAGACAGCCAACCTCTCAACCAACCAATTAGCCAACCAACCAGCCAACTAACTAGACAGCCAGCCAAGCAACCCTGCCAGGTAGCCAACAAACAAAACCTTATCACCCGCTCACCCACCAAGCCAGCCAGCCAGCCAACCAACCTATCAACCAACCAATTAACCAACCAACTAACTAGACAGCCAGCCAACCAACCCTGCTAGGCAGCCAACAACCCAAACCCTACCACTCGCTCACCAATCAAGCCAGCCAGCCAGCCAACCTATCAACCAACCAATTAACCAACCAACTAACTAGACAGCCAGCCAACCAACCCTGCTAGGCAGCCAACAAGCCAAGCCCTACCACTCGCTCACCCATCAAGCCAGCCAACCAGCCAGCCAACTTATCAGCCAACCACTTAACCAGCCAACTAACAAGACAGCCAGCCAACCAACCCTGCCAGGCAGCCAACAAACAAAACCCTACTACCCACTCACCCACCAAGCCAGCGAGCCAGCCAGCCAACCTATCAACCAAACAATTAAACAACCAGCTAACCAACCCTGCCAGGCAGCCAACAAAACAAACCCTACCATCCGCTCACCCACCAAGCCAGCCAGCCAGCCAGCCTATACACCAACCAATTGAACAACTAAATAGTCAGCCAGCCAACCAACCCTGCCAGGCAGCCAACAAACGAAACCCTACCACCCGCTCACCCACCAAGCCAGCCAGCCAGCCAGCCAACCAACCTATCAACCAACTAATTAACCAACCAACCAACCAACTAAATAGACAGCCAGTCAACCAACCCTGCTAGGCAGCCAACAATCCAAACCCTACCACTCGCTCACCCACCAAGCCAGCCAAACTATCAACCAATCAATTAATCAACCAACCAACCAACTAACTAGACAGCCAGACAACCAAACCTGCCAGGCAGCCAACAAACCAAACCCTACCACCCGCTCACCCACCAAGCCAGCCAGCCAGCCAACCTATCAACCAACCAATTAACCAACCAACTAACTAGACAGCCAACCAACCAACCCTGCCAGGCAGCCAACAAACCAAACCCCACCACCCGCTCACCCACCAAGCCAGAAACAGCCAGCCAGCCAACCTATCGACCAACCAATAAACCAACCAACCAACCAACTAACTGGACAGCCAGCCAACCAACCCTGCCAGGCAGCCAACAAACCAAACCCCACCACCCGCTCACCCACCAAGTCAGAAACAGCCAGCCAGCCAACCTATCGACCAACCAATTAACAAACAAACCAACCAACTAACTAGACAGCCAGCCAACAAACCAAACCCTACCACCCGCTCACCCACTAAGCCAGAAACAGCCAGCCAGCCAACCTATCGACCAACCAACTAACTAGACATCCAGCCAACCAACCCTGCCAGGCAGCCAACAAACCAAACCCTACCACCCGCTCACGCACCAAGCCAGAAACAGCCAGCCAGCCAACCTATCGATCAACCAATTAACAGACCAAACAACCAACTAACTAGACAGCCAGCCAACCAACCCTGCCAGGCAGCCAACAAACCAAACCCTACCACCCGCTCACCCACCAAGCCAGAAACAGCCAGCCAGCCAACCTATCGACCAACCAATTAACAAACAAACCAACCAACTATCTATACAGCCAGCCAACAAACCAAACCCTACCACCCGCTCACGCACCAAGCCTGAAACAGCCAGCCAGCCAACCTATCGACCAACCAATTAACCGACCAAACAACCAACTAACTAGACAGCCAGCCAACCAACCCTGCCAGGCAGCCAACAAACCAAACCCTACCACCCGCTCACCCAACAAGCCAGAAACAGCCAGCCAGCCAACATATCGACCAACCAATTAACAAACAAACCAACCAACTAACTAGACAGCCAGCCAACAAACCAAACCCTACCACCCGCTCACCCACCAAGCAAGAAACAGCCAGCCAGCCAAACTTTCGACCAACCAATTAACCAACCAACCAACCAACTAACTGGACAGCCAGCCAACCAACCCTGCCAGGCAGCCAACAAACCAAACCCTACCACCCGCTCACCCACCAAGCCAGCCAGCCAGCCAACCTATCAACCAACCAATTAACCAACCAACTAACTAGACAGCCAACCAACCAACCCTGCCAGGCAGCCAACAAACCAAACCCCACCACCCGCTCACCCACCAAGCCAGAAACAGCCAGCCAGCCAACCTATCGACCAACCAATAAACCAACCAACCAACCAACTAACTGGACAGCCAGCCAACCAACCCTGCCAGGCAGCCAACAAACCAAACCCCACCACCCGCTCACCCACCAAGTCAGAAACAGCCAGCCAGCCAACCTATCGACCAACCAATTAACAAACAAACCAACCAACTAACTAGACAGCCAGCCAACAAACCAAACCCTACCACCCGCTCACCCACTAAGCCAGAAACAGCCAGCCAGCCAACCTATCGACCAACCAACTAACTAGACATCCAGCCAACCAACCCTGCCAGGCAGCCAACAAACCAAACCCTACCACCCGCTCACGCACCAAGCCAGAAACAGCCAGCCAGCCAACCTATCGATCAACCAATTAACAGACCAAACAACCAACTAACTAGACAGCCAGCCAACCAACCCTGCCAGGCAGCCAACAAACCAAACCCTACCACCCGCTCACCCACCAAGCCAGAAACAGCCAGCCAGCCAACCTATCGACCAACCAATTAACAAACAAACCAACCAACTATCTATACAGCCAGCCAACAAACCAAACCCTACCACCCGCTCACGCACCAAGCCTGAAACAGCCAGCCAGCCAACCTATCGACCAACCAATTAACCGACCAAACAACCAACTAACTAGACAGCCAGCCAACCAACCCTGCCAGGCAGCCAACAAACCAAACCCTACCACCCGCTCACCCAACAAGCCAGAAACAGCCAGCCAGCCAACATATCGACCAACCAATTAACAAACAAACCAACCAACTAACTAGACAGCCAGCCAACAAACCAAACCCTACCACCCGCTCACCCACCAAGCAAGAAACAGCCAGCCAGCCAAACTTTCGACCAACCAATTAACCAACCAACCAACCAACTAACTGGACAGCCAGCCAACCAACCCTGCCAGGCAGCCAACAAACCAAACCCCACCACCCGCTCACCCACCAAGTCAGAAACAGCCAGCCAGCCAACCTATCGACCAACCAATTAACAAACAAACCAACCAACTAACTAGACAGCCAGCAAACAAACCAAACCCTACCACCCGCTCACCCACCAAGCATGAAACAGCCAGCCAGAAAACCTATCGAATAACCAAATAACCAACCTACCAACCAATTAACTGGACAGCCAGCCAACCAACCCTGCCAGGCAGCCAACAAACCAAACCCCACAACCCGCTCACCCACCAAGCCAGAAACAACCAGCCAGCCAACCTATCGACCAAACAATTGACCAACAAACCAACCAATTAACTAGACAGCCAGCCAACCAACCCTGCCAGGCAGCCAACAAACCAAACCCTTTCACCCGCTCACGCACCAAGCCAGTAACAGCCAGCCAGCCAACCTATCGACCAACCAATTAACCAACCAACTAACTGGACAGCCAGCCAACCAACCCTGCCAGGCAGCCAACAAACCAAACCCCACCACCCGCTCACACACCAATTCAGAAACAGCCAGCCAGCCAACCTATCGACCAAACAATTGACCAACAAACCAACCAACTAACTAGACAGCCAGCCAACAAACCAAACCCTACCACCCGCTCACCCACCAAGCCAGAAACAGCCAGCCAGCCAACCTATCGACCAACCAATTAACCAACCAACCAACCAACTAACTGGACAGTCAGCCAACCAACCCTGCCAGGCAGCCAACAAACCAAACCCCACCACCCGCTCACCCACCAAGTCAGAAACAGCCAGCCAGCCAACCTATCAACCAACCAATTAACCAACAAACCAACCAACTAACTAGACAGCCAGCCAACCAACCTATCGACCAACCAATTATCCAACAAACCAATCAAATAACTAGAACGCGAGCCAACCAACCCTGTCAGGCAGCCAACAAACCAAACACTACCACCCGCTCACCCACCTAGCCAGCCAACCTAGCAACCAACCAACTAAATAGACAGCCAGCAAACCAACCATGCCAGGCAGCCAACAAATCAAATCCTACCGTCGGCTCATCCACCAAGCCAGCCAGCCAGCCAACCTATACACCAACCAATTAAACAAATAAATAGACAGCCAGCCAACCAACCCTGCCAGGCAGCCAACAAACCAAACTCTACCACCCGCTCACCCACCAAGCCAGACAGCCATCCAGCCAACCTATCAACCAACCAATTAACCAACCAACTAACTAGACAGCCAGCCAACAAACCCTGCTAGGCAGCCAACAAGCCAAACCCTACCACTCGCTCACCCATCAAGCCAGCCAGCCAGCCAGCCAGCCAACCTATCAACCAACCAACCAACCAGCCAACTAACTAGACAGCCAGCCAAGCAACCCTGCCAGGTAGCCAACAAACAAAACTCTACCACCCGCTCACCCATCAAGCCAGCCAGCCAGCCAGCCAACCTATCAACCAACCAATTAACCAACCAACTAACTAGACAGCCAGCCAACCAACCCTGCTAGGCAGCCAACAAGCCAAACCCTACCACCCGCTCACCCACCAAGCCAGAAACAGCCAGCCAACCTATCAACCAACCAATTAACCAACCAACTAACTAGACAGCCAACCAACCAACCCTGCCAGGCAGCCAACAAACCAAACCCCACCACCCGCTCACCCACCAAGCCAGAAACAGCCAGCCAGCCAACCTATCGACCAACCAATAAACCAACCAACCAACCAGCTAACTGGACAGCCAGCCAACCAACCCTGCCAGGCAGCCAACAAACCAAACCCCACCACCCGCTCACCCACCAAGTCAGAAACAGCCAGCCAGCCAACCTATCGACCAACCAATTAAAAACACACCAACCAACTAACTAGACAGCCAGCCAACAAACCAAACCCTACCATCCGCTCACCCACCAAGCCAGAAACAGCCAGCCAGCCAACCTATTGACCAACCAATTAACCGACCAACCAACCAACTAACTAGAACGCCAGCCAACAAACCAAACCCTACCACCCGCTCTCCCACCAAGCCAGAAACAGCCAGCCAGCCAACCTATCGACCAACCAATTAACCAACAACCAACTAACTTGACAGCCAGCCAACCAACCCTTCCGGGCAGCCAACAAACCAAACCCAACCATCCGCTAACACACCAAGCCAGAAACAGCCAGGCTCCCAACCTATCGACCAACCAAACAACTAACTAGACAACCAGCCAACCAACCCTGCCAGGCAGCCAACAAACCATACCCTACAACCCGCTCACACACCAAGCCAGAAACAGCCAGCCAGCCAGCCAACCTATCGACCAACCAATTATCCAACCAACCAATCAAATAACTAGAACGCGAGCCAACCAACCCTGTCAGGCAGCCAACAAACCAAACACTACCACCCGCTCACCCACCTAGCCAGCCAACCTAGCAACCAACCAACTAAATAAACAGCCAGCCAACCAACCATGCCAGGCAGCCAACAAATCAAATCCTACCGTCGGCTCATCCACCAAGCCAGCCAGCCAGCCAACATATACACCAACCAATTAAACAACTAAATAGACAGCCAGCCAACCAACCCTGCCAGGCAGATAACAAACCAAACTCTACCACCCGCTCACCCACCAAGCCAGACAGCCAACCTCTCAACCAACCAATTAGCCAACCAACCAGCCAACTAACTAGACAGCCAGCCAAGCAACCCTGCCAGGTAGCCAACATACAAAACCTTACCACCCGCTCACCCACCAAGCCAGCCAGCCAGCCAACCAACCTATCAACCAACCAATTAACCAACCAACTAACTAGACAGCCAGCCAACCAACCCTGCTAGGCAGCCAACAACCCAAACCCTACCACTCGCTCACCAATCAAGCCAGCCAGCCAGCCAACCTATCAACCAACCAATTAACCAACCAACTAACTAGACAGCCAGCCAACCAACCCTGCTAGGTAGCCAACAAGCCAAGCCCTACCACTCGCTCACCCATCAAGCCAGCCAACCAGCCAGCCAACTTATCAGCCAACCACTTAACCAGCCAACTAACAAGACAGCCAGCCAACCAACCCTGCCAGGCAGCCAACAAACAAAACCCTACTACCCACTCACCCACCAAGCCAGCGAGCCAGCCAGGCAACCTATCAACCAAACAACTAAACAACCAGCTAACCAACCCTGCCAGGCAGCCAACAAAACAAACCCTACCATCCGCTCACCCACCAAGCCAGCCAGCCAGCCAGCCTATACACCAACCAATTGAACAACTAAATAGTCAGCCAGCCAACCAACCCTGCCAGGCAGCCAACAAACGAAACCCTACCACCCGCTCACCCACCAAGCCAGCCAGCCAGCCAGCCAACCAACCTATCAACCAACTAATTAACCAACCAACCAACCAACTAACTAGACAGCCAGCCAACAAACCAAACCCTACCACCCGCTCACCCACCAAGCCAGAAACAGCCAGCCAGCCAACCTATCGACCAACCAATTAACCAACCAACCAACCAACTAACTGGACAGTCAGCCAACCAACCCTGCCAGGCAGCCAACAAACCAAACCCCACCACCCGCTCACCCACCAAGTCAGAAACAGCCAGCCAGCCAACCTATCGACCAACCAATTAACCAACAAACCAACCAACTAACTAGACAGCCAGCCAACCAAACCTGCCAGGCAGCCAACAAACCAAACTCTACCACCCGCTCACCCACCAAGCCAGAAATAGCCAGCCAGCCAACCTATCGACCAACCAATTAACAAACAAACCAACCAACTAACTAGACAGCCAGCCAACAAACCAAACCCTACCACCCGCTCACCCACCAAGCCAGAAACAGTCAGCCAGCCAAATTATCGACCAACCAATTAACCAACAAACCAACCAACTAACTAAACAGCCAGCCAACCAACCCTGCCAGGCAGCCAACAAACCAAACCCTACCACCCGCTCACCCACCAAGCCAGAAACAGTCAGCCAGCCAACCTATCGACCAACCAATTAACAAACAAACCAACCAACTAACTAGACAGCCAGCCAACAAACCAAACCCTGCCACCCGCTCACCCGCCAAGCAAGAAACAGACAGCCAGCCAACCTATCGACCAACCAGTTAACCAACAAACCAACCAACTAACTGGACAGCCAGCCAACCAACCCTGCCAGGCAGCCAACAAACCAAACCCCACCACCCGCTCACGCACAAAGCCAGAAACAGCCAGCCAGCCAACCTATCGACCAAACAATTAACCGACCAAACAACCAACTAACTATCTAGACAGCCAGCCAATCAAACCTGCCAGGCAGCCAACAAATCAAACCCTACCACCCGCTCACCCACCAAGCCAGAAACAGCCAGCCAGCCAGCCTATCGACCAAACAATTAACCAATCAACCAACCAACTAACTAGACAGCCAGCCAACCAACCCTGCCAGGCAGCCAACAAACCAAACCCTACCACCCGCTCACCCACCAAGCCAGAAACAGTCAGCCAGCCAACCTATCGACCAACCAATTAACAAACAAACCAACCAACTAACTAGACAGCCAGCCAACAAACCAAACCCTACCACCCGCTCACCCACCAAGCCAGAAACAGCCAGCCAGCCAACCTATCGACCAACCAATTAACCAACCAACCAACCAACCAACTATCTAGACAGCCAGCCAATCAAACCTGCCAGGCAGCCAACAAATCAAACCCTACCACCCGCTCACCCACCAAGCCAGAAACAGCCAGCCAGCCAACCTATCGACCAACCAATTAACAAACAAACCAACCAACTATCTATACAGCCAGCCAACAAACCAAACCCTACCACCCGCTCACGCACCAAGCCTGAAACAGCCAGCCAGCCAACCTATCGACCAACCAATTAACCGACCAAACAACCAACTAACTAGACAGCCAGCCAACCAACCCTGCCAGGCAGCCAACAAACCAAACCCTACCACCCGCTCACCCAACAAGCCAGAAACAGCCAGCCAGCCAACATATCGACCAACCAATTAACAAACAAACCAACCAACTAACTAGACAGCCAGCCAACAAACCAAACCCTACCACCCGCTCACCCACCAAGCAAGAAACAGCCAGCCAGCCAAACTTTCGACCAACCAATTAACCAACCAACCAACCAACTAACTGGACAGCCAGCCAACCAACCCTGCCAGGCAGCCAACAAACCAAACCCCACCACCCGCTCACCCACCAAGTCAGAAACAGCCAGCCAGCCAACCTATCGACCAACCAATTAACAAACAAACCAACCAACTAACTAGACAGCCAGCAAACAAACCAAACCCTACCACCCGCTCACCCACCAAGCATGAAACAGCCAGCCAGAAAACCTATCGAATAACCAAATAACCAACCTACCAACCAATTAACTGGACAGCCAGCCAACCAACCCTGCCAGGCAGCCAACAAACCAAACCCCACAACCCGCTCACCCACCAAGCCAGAAACAACCAGCCAGCCAACCTATCGACCAAACAATTGACCAACAAACCAACCAATTAACTAGACAGCCAGCCAACCAACCCTGCCAGGCAGCCAACAAACCAAACCCTTTCACCCGCTCACGCACCAAGCCAGTAACAGCCAGCCAGCCAACCTATCGACCAACCAATTAACCAACCAACTAACTGGACAGCCAGCCAACCAACCCTGCCAGGCAGCCAACAAACCAAACCCCACCACCCGCTCACCCACCAATTCAGAAACAGCCAGCCAGCCAACCTATCGACCAAACAATTGACCAACAAACCAACCAACTAACTAGACAGCCAGCCAACAAACCAAACCCTACCACCCGCTCACCCACCAAGCCAGAAACAGCCAGCCAGCCAACCTATCGACCAACCAATTAACCAACCAACCAACCAACTGGACAGTCAGCCAACCAACCCTGCCAGGCAGCCAACAAACCAAACCCCACCACCCGCTCACCCACCAAGTCAGAAACAGCCAGCCAGCCAACCTATCAACCAACCAATTAACCAACAAACCAACCAACTAACTAGACAGCCAGCCAACCAACCTATCGACCAACCAATTATCCAACAAACCAATCAAATAACTAGAACGCGAGCCAACCAACCCTGTCAGGCAGCCAACAAACCAAACACTACCACCCGCTCACCCACCTAGCCAGCCAACCTAGCAACCAACCAACTAAATAGACAGCCAGCAAACCAACCATGCCAGGCAGCCAACAAATCAAATCCTACCGTCGGCTCATCCACCAAGCCAGCCAGCCAGCCAACCTATACACCAACCAATTAAACAAATAAATAGACAGCCAGCCAACCAACCCTGCCAGGCAGCCAACAAACCAAACTCTACCACCCGCTCACCCACCAAGCCAGACAGCCAGCCAGCCAACCTATCAACCAACCAATTAACCAACCAACTAACTAGACAGCCAGCCAACAAACCCTGCTAGGCAGCCAACAAGCCAAACCCTACCACTCGCTCACCCATCAAGCCAGCCAGCCAGCCAGCCAGCCAACCTATCAACCAACCAACCAACCAGCCAACTAACTAGACAGCCAGCCAAGCAACCCTGCCAGGTAGCCAACAAACAAAACTCTACCACCCGCTCACCCATCAAGCCAGCCAGCCAGCCAGCCAACCTATCAACCAACCAATTAACCAACCAACTAACTAGACAGCCAGCCAACCAACCCTGCTAGGCAGCCAACAAGCCAAACCCTACCACCCGCTCACCCACCAAGCC
>NW_026557897.1:0-57171 GCF_026930045.1 Uloborus diversus | reverse complement strand
TGTGATAATTTGATCATAGCTCCCCTTTTAATCGTACATATTTTCAATGCAAACATAAATGTCATTAAAAGTGTGGCTGAGTGGTGACTCGTGAAAAAGCAATAATTGTGCATGTGAAAAAACTGGTTGTGGCAAATACAGTCCTGCACATGTCAGCATCTGACGGGGAAAAAAGAAACATTAAAGAGATATTTATTGGCACGTATTCGAATTGGCGCCATTTTGACTAACAGCCCGACACCCCAACAAACCTAGCAATTGCGCCTTCCTTTTCGAAAGCTATTCATTGAAGGAATGCGTAGTAAAAAACAGCAAAAAATCTTTTTGCCAAAATAATAATAATAATAATAATAATAATAAGATCATGCATCTGTGTTTTGTCATTAACCAGCATGATACGATTTAAAATTATTCGCAAAGCATGGAATTTGATTAAAGAATGACGAAGATCTCACGTAGCGATTGAAACAAACATTCTAGAGAAGTAATAAATTTGATTGAAAATAAGTGTTTTTATCATTGAATATTGAACTATTTCACATAGAAGGTTGCTTTAACCGTTTGAGCTTAAATGACCTCACATGTTTCTCTTTTAATCGAACACTTAAAATTCAAAACCAAAACCAGTTGAACTGAGTCCGTTCTTAAGTGTAATTTTTCGAACGTAGACAAAATGTATTTTTTTTTTTTTTTTTTTCAGCAGAAAGCAGAGGAGTAGAAAATAATTTCTTGCTAAGGAAGTTGATAATACTTTTAAAGCTTTATATCGTATTCGCGCGAATAAAAAATTAAATTTTTACTGAGTAAAACTCGTAGTTTTAATCGGGCGTAGTATTTTTTCATTTGTGCAAAAGGTCGAACACTGCTATTAGAAACATCTACATTTTAGCATACAATAAAAATGTTTTTCTGCACAAAAAGGATTTCTTTAGGTAAATCTAATACTTTTTTATGCTTACATTATGTTGAGTGGTCTGCATGTAGTCAAAGAACACAGTTCGATTAACAATCAACTTATCCGAATAATAACTGTAGCCTGCATAAAGGAGTCGAAACACCAAGTAGCATTTCCACTGCATTTATTTTATTAGGTGTGTATGTTATGAGCACATGTAATGCGTAATACTAATATAAATTTGATATTATGTCGGACAGCCCAAGCTTGCCCGAAGTTCAGATAGTTTATAGCCGAACGCTCTACCGAAAAAAACTTATCAATTAAACCGAACAACTAAGTCCAGTGCTGTTAAGCTTTATTAAAATATGAACACACACAAAGGCTTTTTTTTTTTTTTTTTTTGCCGAAAGCGACGTGAAAAATGGAAAACTGCATTAGAACTTTGCTTTAAAAAATGCATAAGAACTACAGGCAGCATCAAGGTTTTGAAACAGCAAGAGGCGATTTCGAAAACTTGAATTTTCGACCGCAAGTCTTTTTTTCGTCATTGGACAGCCTGATAAGTTTTAAAATGAGAGAGGATTAATATATAAGATAAGATATTGAAGAAAAATGTTTTTATTTTTGAAAATTTTTACTATTTGTTATCGCAGGCTGCTTAAACCGTTATAACTTAGATGGCAGCACGTGTTCATCATTTAATAGAACGGTTTAAAATACAAAATAAATGTAACTATGCTCTTTTTTAAGCTTAGCTTTTCGAAATGCAGTAAAAATGTGATAAGCTATTTGTTTTTTTTTTTTTTTTTTTTTTTTTTTAAAGAAGGAAAAATATATATTTTACCCTTCAAATTGAGGTAGTAATTTTTTTATTTGTACAAAGAGTCAAAAACTTATTAGAAGAATATATATTTCAATATACGATTTATTATTTTTTTTCTGAACAAAAAACAATTCTATTGTAGTCTGAAATCTTAAACCTGTTACTTGTATTTTCGCTTACATTATGCCTTAATTTTCATTCCACAGCCAAAGCTTCGAAAAAAAAAACGTACAATTCAGAAGTACTTTAGCACAAAATCACTGAATGTTTTCATATCAGCAAGGAGCATTTCCTTCTCATTTATTCTATTCCCTCATAGTTGTTATTCATTTAATTCACTGTTCATGTAATGCGCGATATTTCTCTAATCTTTTTGTTGCAGATTGTCCGGACGTGGGCCCGAACACGTAATTTTCTGGTTACGAAGAGAACGCTCTGCCGCTCAAGCTACTCAGCTATGTCGGGCATAACGCAAATTAAAGTTATAAGTTTGACCGAAAACCTTATTCTGGTTCTTTAAAACAGGTTTTTCGGCTAAAAGAAACAATTTTTAAACCTTGGGTCTATTTTTCGTCAGTAGCCAGCAACATAAGCTATAAAATTAGCCGTAAATCAAAGAAATCGATCAAGAATTGAGGGAAATTTGGCGTAGAAACCAAAAACAGGCTACAGAAATAATATATAAGGATTTTTTTTTGCAACCAAAAAAGCGCTTTTATTGAAAATAAACCATTCCTAGAATACAATATAAAATGCCTTGCCTTCAATCTTCGAGTTGAACCGTACCATTGCTTCGGTCACTCGTCTGGTCTGCGCTAATTCTATATTAGCTACCAGTTTGTATGGCACTCTTGGCTTCCTTAAGAAGTTTTCCATCTCCAGCTTAGTCACTTTCCTATGCCAAGCTGATGAGTGCTGAAAAGCACGAAACAGCGGTCCTCGCATAAAAATGGCTGGCGGTGGCTAATGGGCGGTAATTTACTGTACGTTATTCAGGATAATGTAGGGGTTCTACGAAGAAAGTAAATATTCGAAGGGGTTCCACTTATCGAACAAATTAAGAAACACTGCAAATAAAGTAAGGTTAATGCGAGATAAAATAACAACAGTTAAAATGTATGATTATGTGCCTGTATTTGGTTAAAATACTTTTAAAAAGTTGTACTACGATGAACCCTGTTAAAGTTTTGTTTCCTGGAATGAGTTTGGATTGTACAGTCACGGAAATATGGCTTGGAACTGTGCTGAAGAAAACAAGTCACTAAAGCGGCATTTTTTTAGCCCATTGGGATTCCAACTCATGAACTTCAAAATAATGGTACGACGTTCTAACTAGCTAAACCAATGGACTTCGATTTCGAGATGCTCTACATTAAAAATACTGCGCAATAAAAAACAAAAAAGACAGGTTTTTCAACAAAACGGTCAAAATGTTAACTGTTTTTACTTTCTTCTATATCTAATATATAGAAGAAAGTATTGGATTCGTGCAAATTTTCGAATTTCGAATTTTGACGGATTCGAACGTTTTGAGGTGTGCTGAGTCCATTTCGACCATTTTTGGAAAATGTCTGTCTGTCTGTGTGTGTGTGTATGTATGTGAGTGTATGTATGTGTGTCACGTCTGTGTGTGACCAGTTTTTTGTGGCCGCTCTACAACAAAAACTACCGCATGAAATCGAACGAAATTTAGTACACATATGTGCCCCTATGTGAACTTGTGCCCATTAGGTTTTGGCGCGAATTCCTCCAAGGGGGGTGGAGCAATGGGACGTTTTTCGAGTTACGCGTGCTTGCTATTCCTCAGGAAGTTACTGGCGGAATCAAACAAAATTTGGTCCATATGTTGGTATTAACAGGAACAGGTGCTGATTCAATTTTGGTGTCAATAACTCAAACGGGGGTTGAGCTATAGAACGTTTTTTGTCGTCAATTGTGACTGCTGTATGTCAAGAAATAATGAACGGAATGAAAGAAAAATTTATCGGCAAGTAGCCCTTAGTGGGTATAAGAACTGATTTTATTTTTTGTGTCAACAGCTAAAAAGGGGGTAGTGCAATCACCCGTTCTTTTTTTCCATTTTGAGTGCCCTATCTCAAAAAGTAATGCTACGTTCTGGTTGAAATTTGGAATATATGTGAATCCATATGTAAACAGGCTTTGGTTCTATTTTGACGCCGATCGCTCCAAGAGGTGCTGATTTTTTTTTTTTTTTTTTTGCGAATAAAAATATTTTTATTAATGCAACAATAAGAAAGATAAATCGTAATAGATTGTCGTCTGCGTAATTCTCGTGATTATAATTGTATGGAAATGATAGGAAATATTATCTCAATGATTTAAAATTTTTAACTGTTGCCATCTTATGTTTGTTAACAAATAAAATATTTGTAATTCATTCAAGCAAGGCTTTTAAAATAACTTTCAATTTTCGCTCTTTGCTTTGCTTTTGCAAAAATTCAGACATTGGGTCAAGTTTTTGCATGTGTAATTTTGTTTTTGTTGGGAATATTGCTTCCTCGTCAAGCATGGGGAGGGATCAGAAAAAAAAAAGAAAAAGAAAAATATAGAAGAAAGTTTCGTGATGGCCACAACATACTAGTTTTCTTTCTCGGAAGACGGTGAAAAAAATCTCTGAAATGATGCCTTACTTTTGGAGTTTGATAAAGTATTAAGGAAGTTATGTCCTCCCCCCCCCCCCCAAAAAAAATGATTCATTGAGAGGAAGTATTCATCCTGCTCGGTTATGGTTATTCCAGGCTGAAGACCTTTAATAAGAGTCAATTTATATTTAAAATTTATATGCTTTTTCTACTGTTTGTAAATGTAGTCTGATTTCAATTAAAAAGCTCAATATTCTTAAAAACACCTTCAATTTAACTTCACAGAATTAAAAGCAAGCACAAATAAGAGTTGTCAAATAATGGTTAACGAACCTGAACTTCGTAATCATACTTAACGTTTTCAAGAATCAAGTTTAAACGAAAAGTCTATGAAATCAAATGTAATGAAAAAAGAAGTGCGTATGAACTAAAACTAACTAGCATTGTATATAATAGTAGTATCCTCTTGCGCCACCTATAGTTGAAATCAAAGCAACCTAAAATTCTGAACAGAGTTAATCCGCGGTGTCTGGATATCACAATTAGGCTATTGATACATGCTTAAATTGCTTCATGGTTCTTAAAGATATAATTTTGCATACATGTCAGTCAAACTATTCAAATTATTCAATCGCACTCAAATTTAACCAAAAGAAAAAAAAACAGTGATAAATCGTAACTTTTCTTATATCATAATAAGGGAAACAATCACCAAAAAACGAAATATCTGTACAGCAGGAAATGTGCACCCGTCGATAGAGTGACGTAGTGGTTGAGCATTGTCCTCTTACGTCCACAGATGCAGATTTGAGCCTGGATCTAGTCGATGGATTTTGAAGATGCAACAAATCAACAGCATAGTCGGACGATTATGTGGCATGTAAAAACTCCTCTAGTACTCGTTTAACAATGAATGCTCTTGACAAAATTAAAATGTGTTAAAATATCGCGTAGAAGAAAACTGGTAACTAAACTTTTGATGTAATGCTTGATTGATGTTTGACTATTTTAGTCTATAAAAAGAAATGAGTTCATTCATTCAGAGCTAAAAAAATGAGGTATGGAAATACACTTGTTCTTTACTGGAAACATTTCCTGATTAGCTTTCATTAATTAAAGAAATCAGTTGTCTTGCTGGATTAGCTCAAAGTGGCAGGATACTCAACTTCCAACTAATATTTTTTGCGACGTAGCAACCAGCGACTATAGTAACGTACTTCCCAACGCATGAGCTTCAGATCTCTTGGAGCCAAAATTGCAAATAGGTCGGCCTGTTCTACTAAAAGGGTTCTGTTCCGATTGACTATTGCATATAGCAGACGTCACGAGAAAGTCAATCACCGGGAAACAATATATTAGTGTAAAAATGAAAGACAGTTAAATAAGTAGAAATTGAAAAAAGATTATAATGAAACACGTTTTTTTTACTGCATAAATCATTTGCCCTCGTCCTCCCGTCGTCGGAATAAAAGGTTGGGCTACACTTTTCAAAAAGTCGCCAAATTTAGCTAGAAACGGGCATTTAAACTTTGCTACATTCAGTTCCGTTAACATTCAAAGGTATCGACGTTATGATTACTGCTCTCAGAATTTTTTAATTTCCGGCTACATTTGGTGACTTACTTTTCTTGAAGGCCAAACCTTATATTTCGATTACGGGGGTGGGAGGGGGATAGGGCTGATGATTTATGAGACAAAAAACGTGTTTCGCGTTGCTCATTTAATAAGTATTCATTTTTTTTTTTTTTTTATTTATTTATTTTCCATTATGAAATTATTCGTGTGGTTCCCTAAACAAAACTGATTCAGGGCTCATTAAAATAGAAAATTAGGCCGAACTTTGAATGAGAAGTTTTTCGTAAACCCTCCCTTCACAAAAGGAAAAAAGAAGGGATCGGCCGGGATTTGAACCCGGGACCTCTCACACCCAAAGCGAGAATCATACCACAAGAGCACCGGGCCCACACGAGGTAATAACAATGGTGCCAGCAGCGCAATATCGAATCAACAGGTGTGAAAAGAAACGCAAATGAACCATTCTTCGTATCAAATGTGATGAATGAAACTGAAAGAAAATGCTCCACTTTTTGGATCTCAGTTGAGGAATTTATTTTTCGGTCCACTTGCGCAGCTATAATAGTGTTCTGGAGTGAATTGGTCATAAAAAGTATGAACTTTATCATAAGGAGGGTCGGGTGGACAAACTGCTCTTTACTATACTAGGATGAGTAGTATTCTTCAAACCTGAAGACGGTAACTCTCTTGATGGTAAGCAGGCAAACCCTCCTGCCGGTACTGAGATATTAACTTTAATCACGCAGCAATCTTGCCCGAAATCCTCATATAAATAATAACCGATGATCGAGTAACTCGCATGCTTCAACAATGAAACTCGCGCAACGGCATGATAATTTGATAACATGCTTTGAAAATGTTTAACATGCAAGGAAGGGCTTTATTTTGATAAGGCTGAACTCGATCCGGTCACTTTAACTGTTTTACTGGTAAGACTGTGTCATTTCAGGGGAATGAAGAAACGAAAACACGGTTAGCAATGAACGCTACCTATTGAAGTTTAGGGGACTGAAGAATCAAACGAGCTGATGTGCGCATCACATGACTTCCTTTTACTCCAATTTAATGTCACTTTCTCATTATTGGCAGTTTTAATGTGATTCAATAGTTAACTCTCTAAATATCAACAACAGTGGCCAAATTAAAACCAGATTTTAAAAAAAAATCCCCAAATTTGTCGCTAAGTTGGCGACAAAACTTGGCAACCAAAAGACTGGCGATATATTGCCAAGTGTCCGCCAAATTATAACACCACTTGAGTTTACATCGAAATTAACATTGATTTCCCCCCAAAAAGGAGCAAAAGACCCCCTTTGGAGCATCCGAATGCAAGCAAAAAGGAAGGTGCTGAACTGGACCCCACGAGGAGTCTACGTACCAAATTTCAACTTTTTAGGACATTCTGTTCTTGAGTTATGCGACATACATACACACATACGCACATAGATACGCACATACATACGTACATACAGAGGTCACGAGACAAATCGTTGTAATTAACTCGGGGATCGTCAAAATGGATATTTCGGGTGTCTGTACGTTTCTAGGCATATATATACGTGTGATCGGGTTGAAAAAAAAACTCAACATTAATTCATGGGTTAGTAAAATGGAAATTAAGGCCGATTTTTGAGTGAAAATTTTATCGCGAATACAATACTTCCTTTTTTGTAAAAGGAAGTAAAAAGTGGTCGGAAATTAACGCTATTTACTGTAGTTAAGGTATAATCCACTGGAGTTAAGGTTAAAATTTCAAGTATCAAAATATCACCAAACACGCAATTGCTTCGTTTAAATGTAGAAGAGTGGAAGCAATTTTCGCCCGTCATACCTTGACGGACGACTTTCTAGTTAAATCATAATTTGCTTTCTGAATGTAGAGTTCAACTTCTTTAATATAAACGTCCACAAATCCAAGCACCACTGAGATGAAATACTGTACCTGAAAGAAAGTTAATTTAGCGTACTGCTCAGCTTTGAGTATTTAGCACATTACTGAATTGTGCTGTTTTGCGAGCTTATTGATTTTAAATAAGCAAGATTAAGTAATAAGCAATATTTAACAATATTTAATATTACAATCCATATTTAACAATATTTACTACAATAACCAATATTTAACAATATTTACTATAATAATCAATACTTAACAGTATTTATTATAATAATCAATATTTAACAGTATTTACTATAAAAATCAATATTTAACAATATTTACTATAATAATCAATATTTAGCAATAATAAACAATATTCGACAATAATAAACAATATTAAAGAATTTTTAATAAACATTATTTAACAACATTGAATAAAAAACTAAATAAAAAGAAATTTTACCCTGCATACTTTTCTGTGATGTTTCTGTTGTGTACAGGACATGTGAAGAGCGCAATGTGTTCTATAATCTGAAAAATTTGATACTCCGAACTGCCCGCGGTAGCAATCAAATCAGATTAAAGGGTATTACTGTATGTGTTAGTTTTAATCTTGGATTTTCCACAATTTTTTTCATCTTCGCTTGCTTCCTAGTTCCTTTAATCCTATGCATTAAATGCGTTTACTTATTACATGTTTTTACTTATTTTCTCTTTCTTCTTCATTCCTTCAATCGGATGTATTAGATGTATTCAAACCCGACGAAAGAAAATGTCAACCAAGTCGGAAAGTTTTATGGGGTTAGGGGGGCTGGTAACCAAACTGACAAGGGGGGTGCTTTTGCTCTGTGTAGCCCTGGATATGTTTATTAATTTCTGGGGAGTTAAGCATTTAATAATTCTGATGTTATTGTAAGCTATTTTTGAGGTTGTTGAAAGTTTTTTCATACATTGCTATAATATTAGCAATGTATGAAGAGCAAAAATAAAGAAATATGAAAAATATCTAAACTAAAGTAGTTTTTTATTATTGAATATTACTAACTAAATATTTATTATTACAATTTTTTTATGATGTCATAAAAAAACTCTTGAACTTGTAAAGTATTATGGGGCAAACTGCAAATTCATAAGACAATTTATTGCTTTTCTATGATTTTTTTAAAGGTGTCAAGGACTTTTCAAACACCCTGTATTATCTCCACTTAAGATTACTCGGAAGTTCCAGAGATACGACTGGCTCTAAACGGGAAGATTTCTGAATATTTCAAGATAATTTCAGGAAGGTTAATTAATTTTAGCAGAAAACGTTCCTGATTTTTGCAAGATATGTTACTGGCAGAAATTGGACACATCAGCTGCTATTTTTTTCCAGGAACGTTTCTGAATCCTTTTTACAGCGTATAGATGTAAAGTCATCCGACTAAAGCCGTAAATATTTTTTCTCAGATGGACAAAAATACATACGCTTGTTAAGTACGGGATGCACATACATCCTAACACCGTAAAAAGGATTCAGAAACGTTCCAGGAAAATAATGGATAGCTGATGTGCCCAATTTCTTCCAGTGACATACCTTACAAAAATCAGGAACGTTTTCCGCTGCAACTCAGTAACCTTGCTGAAATTATCCTAGAACCTTCCTAAAATATTCAGAACACTTCTCGTTTAAAGCCAGTCGTATTTCTGGAATTTTGGACTAAACTTAGGTAGTATTGCAAACCTGGCCGAAGCTACAACAGAATTGCAAGTACGTATCAAAATTTTACTCGCCAGTAAGTCTTTCAAAATTACGTAGTCCACAGTCTAATTTACCCCTTTTGGACGCCTTAACAGTCTGGACGAGACTCTTAACTTGCCTCTTTTGGACGTTTTATCAGTCTGGACGAGCCTCTAACGAACGGTAGCGGATGCATTTTATAAATACGCTCAGCTAATCTTTAAACTAGGAGCTAAAAATATTTTTTACAACAGGGAAAAGTCTGCATTCGTGCCACTTGTAGCAATTCAGGAAACTTTTTGACAAGGATACTTGATTTTTCCAGGAAGTGGATAAAAACCATAGAAGTCCCGAAAAGTTACACGGACATGCTCAGTAACGTTTCGGAATTTTTTTATAGTGAAAACGACTAAATTTGTCGAACATAATTAAATTTTTGTACGATTTTTAGAAAGAAACTTTGTATTGTGTATTTGTTGCCAGAGCGGCTTTACAATACTTTTTCCCCTCTTTCAAAAAATGTATAACATAGATCTCTTGAAAAGATTCAATACTTTGTTTCAAGAAGGGAAGGGAATTCTTTAAACGAAAAAAAGAATGTTCTTGTTTGAGAAGGTTCAATTCTCCCCGATTAAAAAATATTTCATCCAAGAAAAAGATGTTTTCATAAATATTGCTTTGGTTTGTTGACATTCATACAAACTTCTAAGCCCGAAACAAAAAGGCGACAGACAGACAACTCAGCTCACATTATTTCTTGCAATCGATGCAGGAAAAAAAACACGTTCCAGATTAAATACACAAATTGAAGCCAACATTATAAAATGCGATCTTGGAAGTTGGGTCAGTTCTGCAAATTGAAAACTCGGGGTAAATGAACAAAAACTAAATAACACACATGTGTTCCCTTTCGAAACTAAACTGATGGCAAGGCTAAGAAACAAAAATAAGACATATTGAGCGTCCTGCGCGTTTTCAAACAATTTCGTGACTTCAATTTTGCGTGTAAAAAATTTTTTTTTACTTCTAACCACCAGTAATATTTGTTATTTGAAGTATATAAACTCTAAGAACATCAGCAGCCTGCTTGTTCTGAAGCTCCGAATGACGACTTTTCAAGTGCATCTCTCGAATGCAATTTCGTGAGATCTCAGTAATGCAAAATAACGTGGGGTAGTAAGAGACATGAGGGGGTGGAGAACTGATACAATCACTGTTACCTTACTTATGACAACTTGTGAGACTAAACTGTTGGAAAGTGAAGAGTTGTTTCCAAACGATTGTGAAAGCGTTATCGTTCGAAAATGAAACTGACTGATATTGTCTCGTGTCGCCAAGGCCTAGGGGAGTATTACTGACAATTTATTTCGATACTGACTTCGATAATTTATGTTTGTTTTACGGGTGAGGAACCTCAATCCACACCCGCGCATATAAGGGCAACTAGTAAAATTAAAATCCGTAAACATAAAAAGTTTATATATATATATATATATATATATATATATATATATATATATATATATATATATATATATATATATATATATATATATATATATATATATATATATATATATATATATATATATATATATATATATATAAAGAAACACTATCATATACTATATTTAAATCTGAACAAGTCAACCAAAATGAACTTCACTAGCGGTAGTCAATTTTCTGTTCCTTGAATTTGATTGTTTTTCGTTCTTTCTTTGAATTTTGAGCTCAGGTATGAATTTTGTTTAAGTATTGTTCTATTTTCTTTATATAAATCTTGTAGCTTAAATATTGTTCTGTTTTCTTTAGATAAAACTTGTATTTTTCGTTTGTAAAAGGTTCAATGTTCTTATTTCTTGTCATGCTGATATTCTGGACTTTCAGTACCCCATTGCTAGTTTTGTGAGATGTCGGGGACTAGTGCTGCTTTTTTTTGGCAATTTCGCCAGCAGCACTCACGAAACATCTCATGGTTTTTCCCTACCCTTGGGGATCACCCCCTGATGAGGCCCCGGGGTATTTTGGGACTTTTTCATTTTTTCGTTCTTTCAAAAGAATTTTTCTTTCATGTTTAGTCCTTATATTGCTATCGAATATATATATATATATATATATATATATATATATATATATCCTTCCTTCAGTTAAAAGGAACTCTTTGTCTAGTAGTAATTTAGAAACAAAGCGTTCAAGAAATGATGAAGCAAAACAAGGTTAAACATGTTAATGTTACGATGTGATGACAGCTTTTAGTTGTAAAAGTACTGTGATGACAATGGACTTCTAATTTGATATGTTTATTTCACATGTAACTTTTATAACTAATATACTCTATGCCCTGAAATGAATGTCTTACCAGTAAAACAGTTAGCTTACCTGATCGAGTTCAGCCTTGTCACAATAAAGCCTTTCCCTGCATGTTAAACAAAACCAAAACACGTTATCAAACTATCAGGCCGTGGCGCGAGTTTTATTGTTGAAACTCGCGGGTTACTCGGTTATTGGCTATTATATATATGAGGATTATTTTTTAAATGAATAAATATCCCCAAGATTCATTCCAACCGGTAACTCCAAGAAAACTGGAACGTACGGGAGTGTTCTGAGGTGCAAATGCTATGGTTTATAAGGTTACTGAAGAAATAAAAGTTCATTAGTAGTTGTAAGCTGCTTTTAACACTAAAAACGATTCAGAAACGTTCCTTGAAAATAATAGGCAGCTGATGGGCCTAAATTTAACCAGCAACATGTCTTACAAAAAACCAGAAACGTTTTCCGATAAAAGTCAGTAACATTTCTGAAATACTGCGAAATCTCCCCTGTTTAAGTCAGTCGCGAACCTTTTAGAAAAAAATAAATAGGTTTAATGCATTTGATAAGAACCTTCCTGAGTTACCAAGAAGGTTCCAAAAGCATTATAGTTACCATGACCAAAGCTGCAACAGGATGATTTCAGGAAGGTTGCTGAATTTTAGCGGAAAAAGATCCTAGCTGTTATAAGATATGTTACTGGCAGAATTTGGGCATATCAGCTATCTATTTTTTTTCAGCTACAAGCATATTCTTCGCTAGCAATTCCTACCTCGCTAAGCTGCAGCTCCCAATGGGAGTATAGTCCATCCGGACGAGCCGTAACTGAACTAAAGCCGATACACATAATAAACATGCTCAGTTAATCTTTAAACTTTTTGTAAAAAATATACTTCACACCAGTGTAAAGTCTGCACTCGTGCAATCTTTTAGCAATTCAGGAAACTTTTTTGCGAAGATACTGGATTTCGCTGGGAAAATGGTGAAAACCTCTGAAATCCCGAAACGTTCCACGGAAATAACCAATAACATTTCGGGACTTTTTTGCAGTGAAAGTTTGAATTGGCGGAACTTCATATTGTACGAAGGGGAGAGGGAGAGGCTGGAAAATATTTAGAATTGAAACAAGAGAGGTAATTTAAAGTATACAAAATCCCAAAAAGAAGTTATTTAGTCATTAAACGAAGTATATCTTCCTGCCTCGCTCCTAACCGTAATAAACTGTGGATTTATCTTAGCAGCATTTCAAACGCAAACAAGCACGTATTTAATCCAGACTGATGAGTTCTAATAAGAACTCTGGATGTGATAACCGGGCAGCCTGGTATATTTCATGTTGTTCTAACACTGTAAAAAAATTCCGAAACGTTAATGAGTGTTTCCTTGTAATGTTCCGGGATTTCAATGGTTTTTATCTACTTCTTGGAAAAATCAAGTACCTTTGTCAAAAAGTTTCCTGAATTACTACAAGTCGCAAGAATGCAGATTTCGCAGTGTTGCGAAAAATATTTTTCTCCCAGTTTAAAGATTTATTAAGCGTAGTTATACAGTGTGTCGGTTTAGTTCAATTGTGGTTCGTCAAGACTGATAAAGCTCCCAAAGGATCAAATAAGTCGGTAAACTACGCAGCTTTGCATGACTTGCAGGCGAGTCAAGTTCTTGATACTTACTTGTAATTTTGGCTGAGCTTTGGTCATGTTTGCTGTCCTGCTTTAGGAGCTTTTCTGATGAATCAAGAAGGTGCCAAGCTGCTATAGGTTATAACTACCTAAGTTTACTTTTAAGTTCCATACACACGACTGGCTTTAATATTTCCTATTACTTCAGGAGGCTTCCAGGATAATTTCAGGATGGTTATTAAATTCTAGCGGAAAAAGATGCCGGCTTTTGTAAAATATGTTACTGGCAGAAATTGGGCACATTAGCTATCTAATATTTTCCAGGAATGCTTCCGAATCTGTTTTACAGTTTACCTTGCACATTACGAACGAATGTTTCGTTTTTTCCCCCCATGACTGTAAAAAATTTAAAATATTAAGCTCAGGATAAATATTTACATAATTTCATTTTCTGTATTCAAAAGTAAAATATTTTTACTGTTTATCGTATATATTTGCATAATCCATTCCCGTAAATTCTTTCATTTATCAAATGTACAGGCATAGAAAAAAAAACGAAACACTCGATTGTACTCAAAGACTATTGACACAAGAGACACGTGTGAGGTGTTGTTGTTTCAGGAATAAAAAGTTCTACATAATTATGTTAAAAAATTGTTGTTAAGGGGTCGTCTTCACATTAAAACGAGCATCAACTTCGAATTTTTCAATGAGAACCCCTCTTTTTTATCACATATTTGTGATCAGCATCCTTTTTTAACTTTGTATGCAAAGTTTTGTTTAAATCGATCCAGCCGTTACTTCAGAATCGAGTTTTGAAAAATTCCTCTCGTAACGTTAAAATGTATTTTGATATTTTTGCTCATAATACAAAAACTAGATTAGGCACGGCAAAGATTGTTTTTTTTATATCAAAATATGAATCGACCCAATAATAAAAACATCATTTAAAACTCCAAAAATGTTAATTTAATTTTTTTTATGAATTATTGTAATATTTTTTGAAAAAAATATGATCTGAAACCATATTAAATTTTAACACAGAAACAATCTAGAAGAGCTCTTATGAGGGAATCCAAAATTTGAGCTAAAAGTATTCAGTAGTTTTTGCGCTATGCTAAAAAATTCATTTTTTTCCACTTTAGGGGACCGTATACTTTTTTTAAAACAGAAATTATGAAAGTTAGTTTCTTCGTGAAAAAAGAAAAGAAAAAATGTTCAACAAAATAAGCAAACCAATTATAACGTGGTTTTTCTACATTAGAGTTTCGTCCATGACTTTTTAAATGTATAAATGTGTTCGCTGTCTCTGCATAAGAACAACACAATATTGCAACCGTCAGTTTTTTGTGGATATCGTTCAAACGTCAATGTGTAAACAATGCGAAACACTATTTCATTGTCTAATAAAAAATATTTTATAGAACTTTTAAAATTAAAATCTACAGTGAGAACACTTCTGTTTTTTTTTTTTTTTTTTTTTTTTTTTTTTATTTTATTTATTTATTTATTTTTTTTTTTAAATGTGTTTAGCCATGTCCTTTTGTAAAGCAAGAACGCAGAAAAAAAATTAACATGCACAACTTTTTCATAGAAACATACAATAAAACCTCAATGTCTTGCTAGTCATGTTGCAATAGGCAGTGTAGAATTAATGGCTCTTTCCCTGAGATAATTTGCTAAAAGGAAAAAACTATTGCCTTGTTCAAATTGGGAAAAAGCACTCGAAAAATAGCTGACAGCGTGAAATTTCCTCTTTAACAGTATCCAGATGGGTCAATCTATATTTAAAAATGAATGTTTGTCTGTATGTCATCCATGAACTCAAAAACTACCCGGCAGATTTGGCTGAAACTTTCACCGTTTGTTATTTTTGATACTGGGAATGTTTATAGACCAATTCGAAAAAAATCCGATCGATAGTTCCTTTTTTATTCCAATTTAAGTCACAATCCATTGGATAAATACGAATAAAATTATCAGTTGCAGAAATTAATTCGCGTGAAAGATCTCATTGATAAGAAGTTAGCTGTTGCCATTTTTCTTGAGTTTGATCAAATAAATTCTTTCTTTATTGTTTTATGGCTTTTCATGCAACGGGGGGATTTAAAACTTTTTCTATTTGATATTTTTAGCGATTGATTGATCTTGCAAACTGCGTGAGTACAAAATTTGAGTATAGTCACGGCTTCACTTGATACCTGGACCGATTATTATGAAAATTGCTATATATATGTATTTTTCCACGGAGAAGGTGCATAATATGCTCATTGAAGCCACTCGCCACCAGGTGGCACTGCCGAGTAGCAACTTCTGCCCCGTTCAACCGATTGTCATAAAAATCAGTATAATGATGTTTTTTTTTTTTTTTTGGCGTAGCAACGCGCGTCGGGTACAGCTAGTAGGTAATATTTGCTCTTAGATAAGTTTGCTGATTTTTAGGAATTATTATTATTATTATTATTATTATTTGTAAAGTGTTTGAATAATTTTCAATGTGTTAAGGTCTAGGAGAGGAAATATCAGTCGCAGTAGTGGTCCGCGTGCTTTGAGCCCGTATTCTGCCCAAAAGTAATAGTTGTGGCTAATTGTGAACTTTTTTTTTGAGCAATCACGATCGCTTATTGCTTTCGTTTGACCGTCTTTGATATTGTGGTTCCTTTTTCAGCTTGGACCGGGAAGACCTGCAGCACCGCCCACCGGCCTCTGCAAGCAAGTCTCCGAGCACTGCCTACTGGAATCCGTTTCTCCTGGTCGGTGGCGTTCATGTCCTACACACATGCGCGCTCACACACACACACACACACACACACACACACACATACACACCGCACACATACACGCGCTCATACACACAAGCCTTTACACACATACACACGCCTACGTGCATACACACAAGTCTACGCACACACAAGCCTTCCCATGCATGCACGCGCGCCTACACATACACACACACGCATAACTATACACATGTAACAGCCCAAGAGGAGGGGTAGGCATGGGGGGACTGGAGTTGTTTCTAGAAACAATAGCCCCCAATGAGTAGGGTCCTGTCGCAACTCGTGATTGCGAAAACCATAATTTGAATTAAAAATTTCAGAATTCAAATTAAACTTTTGAGCAATCTCGATTGCTTATTGCTTTTATTTGACCGTCCTTGATGTTGTGGTTATTTTTTTTTTTAATTTATTTATTTATTTATTTATTTATTTTTTTTTTTTTTTTGAATACTACTATCTAAGCGTCATTTCTGACACTTAGCTCCAATAACAATCTTACTTGATGACAGCAATTTTACCCACAGTTTTTTTTTTTTCTTTGTCTTCGTCAAAGATTTAACAAAACATTAATTTGGGTGTTAGATTAAGTTGAGTTTTTGTCTATATTTTTAGTTATAATTTAAATACTATTTTTCTACTTACTTTCTCTGTCATTGTCCGTGCATTTGACATTAAAATCAATCTCGCAAAACAAAAATAAAATTTCAAATTATTTTCTTCTTTTTCGAATAACATGGAAAAATAGCGAAAAAGAGAGTTATAATAAATTATTGTTATCAATTACTGAATGCCTGTCTTATTAGATGCATGTTTTTCAGAATCCAATATCTTAATATTTGGCTGTAACTTTATGACACTGGAACTCTGATTCTGCTTTCTGATCTTAAACTTCAAACAAGCAACGGGCCATTTAGGCCAGTTTCGCGGGCTGAATATGGCCTGCGTCTTTTTTTCTTGCGATAAAATTGCGGTTTGGTTATACCTATTCGAAGGCAGTTCTTCGTCCGAACAATGAGCATAACAGCCCTGAACTGGGTCTAACTGAGTAATGAAGCAGATGTCATGTCATTGAAGCTGAGAGTGCCTACAAACTGGTGGATGAAACAAATTTATCTCACCAGTAAGAAGCCGTAAACATACAGCAAATAATTTACTTTACCTTCCAGTTTGTTCGCGCTCTCAGCTTAAATGAGGTGACTTCTGCTTCCAGCACGGTTTCGATGCCAATTCCTGTCTGCAATTCCACAGCAAGGACGGAATTGTAGCCCTGGAACGATTAAATCACCTGACGGGTGTGCTGAATGTAGTTATACTACAAGTGTGGCATCCTGATGCTATAGAACACGCTCGTGTGCAGGTATGTGGTTCGCGATACAAAATTAAATAATGCTAAGCTTTGTTTGCAAATGCAAAGTTGCAAAATCAGAGAAATGACAAGACATCTGATTTCGGTTCACCTTGGTTTAAGCTAAAATAACTTTTATCTCTTTAAATTACGGGTTGGACCATCTCGAATCTCGTTGCTAGAAACAGCATTGGTTCAGCAACATTACTTTTCAAAATTGCTTTTAAGAGCCATTACATGTTTAACTAAAACCGCCAATTGTGTTATGCTTTTTTATAAAAAAAACCACGCATTATGATCTTCCGCATCAAATTTGGATTTGAAACAAATTCTCGTTTTTCGATTACAAAAAAGCCGGTAGAACAATGACTGTGTTTGTCCACTGTGTTAATTCAAATAACCAAATTTTTCCCAAATGAAGTTCGAGTATGATCGGTTTGCTCATTAACGTTTATTTATATTCTCCTGTTTCTGTTTTATTTTATTGATTATTATTTCGTTCATTTTACGTATTTAGAGCAAATTTTCACGGAATAAATGGACCTTGCTTCGCTCGAGTCTCCAATCCATTTAATGCTGCTTCTTCCCACGTTGTGCGGTACATTATTTATATTTTTGTATGCAATGGCTCAAACTTCTTTCAATGTTCTGCGAAATCAAAACGCGCAATTCCATTTTGCATCAAATACCTTTTGTTTATTCGAAAATAAATCTGTAACATAGGTGCAATACATTTATCAAACATATTCACATCATGACTATACGTATAAGGTTGGATATTTACATTTCTATGAGGGTTGAATGATTATATGAGCAATCCAATGAAGTTTGATAAAGTATTAAGGAAGTCATGGCGTTCACGAAAAAAAAAAAAAAAAAGAACACTCGCTTCATTGAGAGGAAGTATTCATCCGGCTCGGTTATGGCTGTTCCAGACTAAAGACCTTTAATAAGAGTCTAACGTAAATTTATATGCTTTTTCTACTGTTTGCAAATGTAGTCTGATTTCACTTAAAAAGCTCAACATTCTTAAAAACGCCTTCAATTTATCTTCACAGAATTAAAAGCAAGCATAAATAAGAGTATGCAAATAATTTTTAAAGGAACTAAACTTCATAATCATACTTAAAATTTTCAAGAGATAAGTTTAAACGAAAAGTCTATGAAATCAAATTCAAGGATAAAAGAAGTGCGCATGAACTAAAAATAACTAGAATTGTATGTAGTAGTACTATCCTCTTGCGCCACCTACAGTTGAAATCAAAGCAAAATAGTATTCTGAACAAAGAGTTAAACCGCTGTGTCTGGATATCGCAATCAGGCTGTTGGTACATGCTTGAATTGCTTCATAGTTCTTAAAGTTATAATTTTGCATACATGTCTGTCAAACTATTCAAATTATTCAATCGCACTAAAACTCAACCCAAAAAAATAAATAAATAAAACACTGATAAATCGTAACTTTTCTCATGTTATATCATAATAAGGGAAACAATCACCAAAAAAAAAAAAAAAATATCAGTACAGCAGGAAATGTGCACCCGTCGATAGAGAGACTTAGTGGTTAAGCATTGTCCTCTTACGTCCACAGTTGCAGGTTTGAGCCTGGATCTAGTCGATGGATTTTGAAGATGCAAGAAATCAACTGGATAGTCGGACGATTATGTGGCATTTAAAAACTCCCTCGAGTACTCGTTTAGCAATGAATGCTCTTGACAAAATTAAAATGTGTTCCAATACCACGTAGAAGAAAACTGGTAACTAAACTTTAAATGTAATGCTTGATTGATATTTGACTATTTTAGTCTATAAAAAGAAAAGATCTCATTCATTCAGAGCTAAAAAATTGAGGTATGGAAATACAATTGTTCTTTACTGGAAACATTTCCTGATTAGCTTTCATTAAAGAAACCAGTTTTCTTGCTGGATTAGCTCAAAGTGGCAGGTTACTCAACTTCCAACCATTATTTTTTTACGACGCAGCAACCAGCGCCTACACTGTTAAAACCAGGAGTGCCACAAGGGTAAAGAATTTCACCCAAGGGTGAAAAAACGGTGCCTCAGGGTGAAACAGAGGCTAGGAAGTGTCGTTAAGGTGCTTTTGGTTCCTCAGTGGGTGAACGACGTCAACAAAAGTGTTAAAAGACCATTCAATAGGAGAGCGACTCCTTGCGCATGCGCTCTGACTTATCGTCCAACGACAACTTCAGTTTGAATGGCGAACGAAGGAAGTTGCAACGAAATTTACTTTCACATTGAATGAAGAACAAAACTGAAAATTTCGTGGATTAATCATCGAAATCTCGCTTAAGTAAAGGCATTTGATCATATTGTAACTCTTAGAGCTTTCGAACATATTTAAAGTGATTAAAGTATGTTGACAACTGCTTATTGTTCGGTTTACCTTAGTAAGTAATTAATATCGTGCTATTTATATCGTGCAAAACTGTTACTAAAACTATCTATCAGTACTATCTTGAACAACAACAGCATTAAAAATAAAAACGTTTAAATCAGCTGATAATTGAATTGCTAATTCCGGAATAAAAATGCATCGACGTAAGCAGCCTATATACCAATGTCTAGTTCTTCTCAATGAAATAACTACGTAGTGGAAACGAACAGAGCAGCAAAGGCAGAGAAAAAAAAAAACTGCGTGAAAAAAATCTTTCTCTCACTCAGCGTTTGACTCATGACTTTCACTTCGTGTTTTGGTTAACGTATCTTTCTTAGGCGTTATTGCATGAAGAGAATGTAGTTATCTACTCGTTTTTATTTTTTATCTGACGGAAAACTTGACATTGGAAAGAAAAGGGCTTTTAAATTAGTATTTATCTTGTACGCATAAGGATACTCAAATATCGAATCTTATAATAAGTATTGATAAGTTACGCTCGATTAAAATTTTAAACGTTTATGAAACGCTTTTATTTTCCTATGATTCGAATCTAATGTTACCTAATATTTCTGGTTGTTCCGGCAAATGATTGATAAATACCTTCCCTTTTCATTTTCGGTACGGATTATAGTAAACATTGTCAACAACATATTAATTACTGAGCAATTCAAGTATGAATATAAGAAAGTTAGTGCACGAACAGACAAATTAAAGTCATGAACACTTCTAAACCGTGTTCGAAAGTTGAAATGTGATCAAATGTCTTCGTATATATAAATCAAAATAAATAAAACACAATTGTATTCAAAAACGCACACAACACGGGGGGGGGGGGAATCCCTAAAGGAAGCAATAAAGGTGCCATTTTTCTCACCTAGGGTACCATCTTTCACCTACGGTGCACGTTGGGTGAAAGGAGCCAGTTTTTCACCCTTGCTAAGGGTGCAATTTTGGCTCTCTATCGGGTGTCGCTGGTGAACAAACGTTTCACCCCTAACAGGTGCCAAACGCAACCTGTAGTTTTAACAGTGTATAATAAAGTACTTTCAAACGCATGAGCTTCAGATCTCTTGGAGCCAAAACGGTGGATAGGTCGGATTGTTCTACAAAAGGGGTTTTGTTCCGACTGACTATTGCATGTGACAGACGTCACGAGAAAATCAATTACCGGGAAGCAATACATTAGTTTAACAATACTTTCTTCTATATATTAGATATAGAAGAAAGTAAAAATGAAAGACATTTGAATAAGTAGTAATAGAAAGATTATAGTGAAACATGTTTTTTTGTTGCATAAATATTTTGCCCCCCCCCCCCCGTTATCGGGTTATCGGAATAAAAAGTTGGGCAACGCTTTTCAAAAAGTCGCCAAATACAGCTAGAAACGGGCATTTAAACTTTGTTACAAACAGCTCCGTTAACATTCAAAGATATCGGCGTTATGATTACTGCTGTCGGAATCTTTTAATTTCCGGCTACATTTGGCGACTTACTTTTCTTGAAGGTCAAACCTTATATTTCGATTATGGTTGAGGGAGGGGAATAGGGCTAATGATTTATGAGACAAAAAACGTGTTTCGCGTTGCCCATTTAATTAGTATATATTTATTTATTTATTTATTTTCCATTATGAAATTATTCGTGTAGTTCCCTGAACAAAACTGATTCAGGGCTCATTAAAATAGAAAATTAGGCCGAACTTTGAATGAGAAGTTTTTCGTAAACCCTCCCTTCTCAAAAGGAAAAAAGAAGGGCTCGGCCGGGATTTGAACCCGGGACCTCTCACACCCAAAGCGAGAATCATACCACTAGACCACCGGGCCCACACGAGGTTATAACATTCGTGCCAGCAGCGCAATATCGATTCAACAGGTGTGAAAAGAAACGCAAATGAACTATTTTTCATATCAAATACGACGAATGAGAATGAAAGAAAATGATCCACTTTTTGGATCTCAGTTAAGGAATTAATTTTCCGGTCCACTTGAGCAGCCATAAAGCCTGAACTTTATCATCATAAGGGTCGGGTGGACAAACCGCTCTTTACTAGACTAGGATAAGTAGTATTCTTCAAACTCTCTTGCTGGTAAGTAGGCAAACCTTCCTGCAGGTACTGAAATATTAACTTTAATCACGCTGCAATCTTGCACAGAATCCTCACATAAATAATAACCGATGATCGAGTAACCCGCGTGCTTCAACAATAAAACTCGCACAACGGCATGATAATTTGATAAAATGTTTCAGTAATGTTTGACATGCAGGTAAAGGCTTTATTGTGACAAGGCTGAACTCGATCCGGTCACTTTAACTGTTTCACTGGTAAGACTCATTTCAGGGGAATGAAGAAACGAAAAAATGGTCAACAATGAACGCTACCAATTGGAGTTTAGAGGAATGAAAAATTAAAAAAAAGGGGTCGAAAATAAACCCTATTTACTGGAGTTAAGGGTTAATCCACTGGAGTTAAGGTTAAAATTTCAAGTATCAAAATATCACCAAACAGGCAATTGCTTCGTTTAAATGTAGAAGAGTGGAAGCAATTTTCGCCCGTCATACCTTGACGGACGACTTTCTAGTTAAATCATAATTTGCTTTCTGAATGTAGAGTTCAACCTCTTTAATACAAACGTCCACAAATCCAAGCACCACTGAGATGAAATACTGTACCTTAAATAAAGTTAATTTAGCGTACTGCTCAGCTTAGAGTATTTAGCACATTACTGAATTGTGCTGTTTTGCGTGCTTATTGATTTTAAATAAGCAAGATTAAGTAATAAGCAATATTTAACAATATTAATATAACAATCCATATTTAACAATATTTACTATAATAACCAATATTTAACAATATTTACTATAATAATCAATATTTAACAGTATTTACTATAATAATCAATATTTAACAGTATTTACAATAATAATCAATATTTAACAATATTTACTATAATAATCAATATTTAGCCATAATAAATAATATTCGACAATAATAAACTATATTAAGCAATTTTTAATAAACATTATTTAACAGCATTAAATAAAAAAATTAATAAAAAGAAATTTTACCCTGCATACTTTTCTGTGATGCTTGTGTTATATGTACAGGACATGTGAAGAGCATAATATGTCCTATAATCCGAAAAATTTGATACTCCGAACTGCCCGCGGAAGCAATCAAATCAGATTAAAGGGTATAACTGTATGTGTTAGTTCTAATCTTGGGTTTTCCACAATTTCTTTCATCTTTGCTTGCTTCCTAGTTCCTTTAATCTTATGCATTAAATGTGTTTACTTATTACATATTTTTACTTCGTTTCGCTTTTTTCTTCATTCCTTCAATCGGATGTATTAGATATATTCAAAGTTGAAGAGAGAAAATGTCAACCAAGTCGGAAAGTTTTATGGGGTTAGGGGGGCTGGTAACCAAACTGACAAGGGGGGTGCTTTTGCTCTGTGTAGCCCTGGATATGTTTATTAATTTCTGGGGAGTTAAGCATTTAATAATTCTGATGTTATTGTAAGCTATTTTTGAGGTTGTTGAAAGTTTTTTCATACATTGCTATAATATTAGCAATGTATGAAGAGCAAAAATAAAGAAATATGAAAAATATCTAAACTAAAGTAGTTTTTATTATTGAATATTACTAACTAAATATTTATTATTACAATTTTTTATGATGTCATAAAAAAACTCTTGAACTTGTAAAGTATTATGGGGCAAACTGCAAATTCATAAGACAATTTATTGCTTTTCTATGATTTTTTTAAAGGTGTCAAGGACTTTTCAAACACCCTGTATTATCTCCACTTAAGATTACTCGGAAGTTCCAGAGATACGACTGGCTCTAAACGGGAAGATTTCTGAATATTTCAAGATAATTTCAGGAAGGTTAATTAATTTTAGCAGAAAACGTTCCTGATTTTTGCAAGATATGTTACTGGCAGAAATTGGACACATCAGCTGCTATTTTTTTCCAGGAACGTTTCTGAATCCTTTTTACAGCGTATAGATGTAAAGTCATCCGACTAAAGCCGTAAATATTTTTTCTCAGATGGACAAAAATACATACGCTTGTTAAGTACGGGATGCACATACATCCTAACACCGTAAAAAGGATTCAGAAACGTTCCAGGAAAATAATGGATAGCTGATGTGCCCAATTTCTTCCAGTGACATACCTTACAAAAATCAGGAACGTTTTCCGCTGCAACTCAGTAACCTTGCTGAAATTATCCTAGAACCTTCCTAAAATATTCAGAACACTTCTCGTTTAAAGCCAGTCGTATTTCTGGAATTTTGGACTAAACTTAGGTAGTATTGCAAAATGGACTTCTTATTTGATATGTTTATTTCATATGTAACTTTTATAACTAATATTTTTCGAGAAAAAACTGTTAAGATAAAACACAATTTTTCACAACTAGCTGTGTGTGTGTGTGTGTGTGAATTTGCCGATCCCTCGATATTTCTACTCTGAAAGTTTTTGCTTGTATCCATTGAGATATCAAAAACCATACTTTTTTTCATTGTCGAAATTTTCCAACGGCACGATCTTAAATTTTTTTAATTTATAGTGTTTAAATTTTGAGAAAAAAAATTTTGTTCTCGAAAATTAATCAAGACACACATCGTCTTTGAAAAGAGCTTATTATATAACTCTGGAGCACCCATAAAATTTAAGTTATAGCATATTAGAGTAAAAGTTTAGAAAAAATTGTAATATTTTTCCTGAATTTTTTGCTGTACCACGTTTACTTCAAAGTCGTTTCTGAAAATTTTGGGATGTATTGTGTAAGATATACTAAAAATCATACGTTTTTTTTTCTTTTTCTTTTTCAATTTTTTTAAAGGAAATTATCCCAATTTATTTACATTTCTAAATTTTAACATTTTTGCGAAACAACGCTTTTATTTCTCAAAATTATTCCAGAAAAATACCATCTCAAAGTGTATGTAACTGCCCTTAAACTGTGTCAATAAACAACTCTGAATCCCATAGAACAAGAATTATAATATTTTAAAGCACTTTTGGCAAGTAAAATAAAAGTACTTTCTAACGAAATTTCAAAATTAATTACTAATCAGTTACAAATAATAGATTTTTTTAAAGACTTAGATCTAGTGTCCTCTGTAGAGTCTAGTGTCTAGTGTGTCTTTATAAAAGTTTCATGAATATCTGAAATGGTTAGTTGATAGGGTCTGGTGGGGGAAAGTGGTCAATGGGGTAAAGTGGTCATACGTCAAATAAATGGCTATAGCTTGGAAATAAACGTTCGAATGAATGTGAAACTTTTATTTTAGAGTAAAGCAGTTAGAAACTACATTTTGAATACAAAATTTTACAACTGCAAAAAATTTTTTTGGTAAAAAAAAAAATATTTTTCGTGAACATGAAGAATTTTAAAATCTAAACACCATTTTAACATCCTTGGGAAATTTTGTTTGTTAGAATTAGGAACAGATTGACTGTACAAGAAGCTTCCTACATTTCTCAAGAACTCTTACTCATTAGCAGTTAGCTGAATCTATTTTAGATAATTTTTTAGAACAATTTAAGTAAGATGGGGTAAAGTGGTCATAATATTAGGCTTAACGAATATTGTTCTTCTAATGTCACTTAATCTTTAGGTATAAGGCAGATACATATTAAATATTAATTTTACTCAATATGTATTGTTTTTAAAGTAAACGGGGTTAAATATACGAGTATATGCGTATATATATACGCATATATACTCGTGTAGACATGTACATAGACGTATTCACATAAATGCGCCAATAAATACATATATGGATATCTGCAAATATTTTTTATCCACACAGCTATACATTCTACTATACACGTATATGCTCGCTTATACTCGTATATATAAGAACACTTATATACTCAGGTATATACGCGTACGTACTCGAGTAGACACTTACATACAAGCATATGATATAAAAAAGTACAGGTTGAGTTTGCATTCTTGAGCAAATTAATAAAAGGTGTTAGAGGAGAGGAGAAGAAGGAAGAGTTAATAAGGAACATATGGTCACAAACACAATGCTGACGCGCTACATGCACGCAAAGTGAGAAATTGATGGATGCAAAAAAGTCACAAATTTTTATATATGTATTTATATATATATATATATATATATATATATATATATATATATATATATATATATATATATATATATATATATATATATATATATATATATATATATATATATATATATATTACACAAATGCAATTTTACACAACATTTTAGGACTTAAGAAAGTTTTAAACCGATTGATGAAATTTACGGCCTTTAGCTGAAAAACATCATGCGTCGCATTTACAGATCCCTCTCTGTTGCAAAAACGAGACTTTTGAAAAATTTTCATCAGCCGCTGCGCCTTTGTTGCGATGCGTGTATTAGAGCTACTACGGACCGTAACTTTCAACAACTGCTCTAAATATTTCTTAAAAACTAAAATGTTAGGTAAAATCATCTGTGTGCAACAAATTTGTGCCCTGCTTTGCCTCCTGGCTTTGTGTGCATGTAGCCCGTCAGTGATTATAACTTCCTTATGATTCTTTGCTTCTTATCTTTCTTCCTCTTATCTTTCTATCCTCCCCTCTCACACCCCTTTGATTTTTGCCCAGGAGCTTAGATTCACTCTGTAGGCCGACATGTATATAAGCGTATATTCTCGTGTACACATACATATACTGGTGTATACACGATAATGTACGTATATACAGGTATATAATCGTGTGTACACGTGTACATGTGTATATACTCGTGCTTCCATATTATATATACGTGAGTAGACAAACAGACGCACTTCATGTATCCACGAATTAACTCGTGTACACCCGTATATGTATGTACGTACACTTATATATGCGTATATACTTCTAGTATACACATATATACTCAAGTATGCACGTATTTCCTCGAGATACAAGTGCATACGCGCATATGATGTTCGTTTATACGCGTATATACTCGTATATACACGTGACACGTACATATACGTGACACGTATATACATGTGATACGTATGTACTCATGTAGACACGTATAGACTCCTGTAGGTAATCAAGTATACATGCTTATATACTCGTATTTATACGTATATACTTGAGTAGGCACGTGCATGCATGTATCTGATGTATACATGTATCTACTCATATAGGAACGTGTTTACTCGTGTATAACACAACACGTATATATTCGTGTACACATGTACTCGTGAATATACTTGTAATTATAAAAACAACTGAAATATACAAGTATTAGGGTTTTTTATAATGGTTTTGCTACTATTTTTAACTATGACCACTTTACCCCATGCTATGACCACTTTCCCCCACCCCATGGGGTAAAGTGGTCATAAAAACATAGGGAAAAGAAAGTTCTATAAAACTACTAAAATCAATATTTTTCTTCCTAAAATTTAATGTACCGTGTTCTTTAATAATGCAATGTAAAATAACAACAAAAAAAGTTGAAGTGTTTAAAGAATTTGTTGCATTTATTATCCACCTAAGTTGAAAACATACGATTTTATGACCACCTTACCCCACCAGACCCTAACAATTCATTTTCGGTTGATTTGACCTGGAATGACACAAATGAAGACGGCTTCTTTGCCTCTTACAATTTATTTTTTTTATTACAATCACTAGAAAATCGCCAGTCCATGTATGACGGGTGAAAATTGCTTCTGCATTTGAACGAAGCAATTGCCTGTTTGATGATATTTTGATAGTTGAAATCGTAACCCAAACTCCAGTGAAAGAACCCTAAATAGTAAATAGCGTTCATAGTTGAACATTTTTTCATTTCTACATTCCCCTGAAACATAGAGTAAAGAAATTACATAGAGAGGCTCCGCTGTACTAAGAAATTGAAGCCGGAAGTTGCACCGCTGTATCCCAAGATCCTTAGCTTCTTGCTAAATATCTTAGATACATTTTGATTCAAAACATTCCATTACTGAATCTCGATTGGTTGTTAATTTAAACTCAGAAATTGTTGCTAGTTTATGAAGCACGTTTTTGAAATTGCCTTAAAACATGAACTAAAATGCAAACCAATCCGCCAGCAACTTTAGTCGGTCTTTTTGCGAGATTGGTGAAAACTATTCTCGAGAAGCGATCATGTTATCATAACCCCGCTCATCATTGCACCGCTGTATCCCATAATTCCGGCGTCAATTTCATCTCCTTTTTACCACAGACGGAGCCTCTCTATGTTTATTTCTTTACTCTATACCCTGAAATGACTGTCTTACCAGTAAAAGTTAAGTTACCGGATCGAGTTCAGCCTTGTCACAATAAAGATTTTCCCTGCGTGTTAAACAAAACTAAAACACGTTATCAAACTATCATGCCGTGCCGCGAGTTTCATTGTTGAAACTCGCGGGTTACTCGGTTATTGGCTATTATATATAAGAGGATTCTTTTTTAAATGAATAAATATCCCCAAGACTCATTCCTACTGGTAAATCCAAGAAAACTGGAATGTACGGGAGGGTTCTGGGGTGCAAATGCTATGGTTTTTAAGGTTACTGAGGAAATAAAAGTATTCATTAGTAGCTGTACGCTGATTTGAACACTGTAAAAACGATTCAGAAATGTTCCTTGAAAATAATAGGCAGCTGATGGGCTCAAATTCAACCAGCAACATGTCTTACAAAAAAAACAGAAACGTTTTCCGATAAAAGTCAGTAACATTTCTAAAATACTGCGAAATCTCTTATGTTAAAGTAGTGAACCTTTTAGAAAAATGAAATAGGTTTAATGTATTTGATAAGAACCTTCCTGATTTAGCATGAAAGCGCCAGAAGCAGTGGCTCAACCATGACCAAAGCTGCAAGCATACTCCTTGCCTGCAATCCCAGCTTCGCAAAGCTGCAGCTCCCATTTGGAGCTCAATCATTCCGGACAACACGTAATCAAACAGATACAGACACAAATTAACATGGGCCAGAGCCGATACACTAAATATATACAAAGAGTCAATCTTTAAACTGGTGGCAAAAAATATATTTGACACCAGTGAAAAGTTTGCATTTGTGCAATCTTTTAGCAATTCAGGAAACTTGTTTGTTAAAATACTGAATTTTGCGGGGAAATAGGTGAAAACCTCTGAAATCCTGAAACGTTCCACGGAAATAAATAGTAACATTTCGGGTCTTTTTTACAGTGAAAGTTTGAATTGGCCGAACTTCACATTGTGAATAGTTTCAGAAATGTTATCGACAATTAACTGAAATGTTTCCTGTTTTTTGCAAGCTATGTTACTTTTCTCCATTCCCCCCACCACATAGCGAGTACCTTAGGTTCTTCCGTCCGGGGGATCTATTTAGCGGGTCCCCGCACTGCTGGGATCTGCGGGGAAGCCATATTACTGGAAGACATTGGGCACATTAGCTGCCCATTATTTTTACAGTGCTCCTAATTTTATCTACTGTCGAATTATACTGAAACTTTTTTTTTTTTTCAGTTGATACATTTGAATTTGTTTTTGACCTCGCATTAGAAAATTCACACAAGAAAAAAATCAAAGTGAATCCACTCAGTCTCACAACTTTCAGTACATTAAATTTTCAATGGGACTGTTTCCTTCAGTCATAACTTTTAGTCACTGAAATTGATAGAATAAGCAAAAAATAACTTGGACCCAGAAAATTCTTTCATTTTCACAACAGTTACTTTTTAATTAATTTTTTTAAATGTCCGATTTTTCAAACAAGGAGTGGTCTAGATGACGTCACAAATGATGCTTTTTGGCGCATCTTTTTACCGCGTTTCCACGTTATGATAATCAAGAAGCGAATTAAAATTGCGCTCTACCCTTGCTATCAACCATATCGTTGCCAATACACGTGGGTAAAGTTGCGAATTAAATATTTTGCTCTGAGAATGGCAACACGGAATGGCATTTCATCATTTGTGATGTCATCGGCAAGAAATGTAAACAATGAAAAATCACCGATTTAAGTAATTTTTAAAAAATATTAAACTTAAACAAATTATTTTAAAAATGGTTAGATCCTATGTTTTTAAGCATGCTCTTTCAGAAAAAAATACTTTTAAATTATTGGAAATGACCCCATTAGTGAAGAGCACCGTATATTTATTAAACAACCTATGTTGAAATTCCTAACAACTATGATGCAGAGCAAAGTGGAAACAAACAAAAGACATTCAAGGGCTCGGCCGGGATTTGAACCCGGGACCTCTCACACCCAAAGCGAGAATCATACCACTAGACCACCGGGCCCACACTTACCAGCAAGATTCATAGGAACAACTGAATATTAATCAACAGGTGACATTAAAAAGAAATTCAAATGTTCCCAACGCTTATTGAATAAACAGATGGAAGTCTGAAAACACGCTACTCGCAGTTTCAGAAGCGAAGTTGTGACATTTTTGAATCGAAAACATGAATCCCTTAGGTTTTGAAAATACTTGAAATTTTTATATCACTTAAATTTTCGAATACTTAACTTGAAGTACAAGTCAACTTAAAAATATGTAACCTTTTAAGAAAGTCTGAAGAAATTTTAGTTTTGCTCATCTGTATCACTTACTCTTCAAGCAATTTCTCTGAAAGCTTACAGAGATTTCTGGTGTGACCTTGCACATAAATTAGGGATACGATACAACATAGTAATATTACTTAACCTTCTCAAACCGATACTTTACTTTACATCAATTATATCAGATAACTTAATCTTAAAGTCACAACAAATTTTTTTCAGTGTAATTAGCGCATATTGCTGAGTGCATATTTTCTGTAACTTTTTTGCTCTTTAGGGCCATTCCACGGAAAACGGTATTTTGTCCCGCACGTGACGCTTCATATATTTCATAAAAAATAATAATTTAAAAGGATGATGAACAAAATTTTGTTGCTTAAGATATTACAAACGCATGTGTGACTGCTTAAGCAAAAACTTTCTCCAAAAATGTCTTTTTTATAAAACATAGGAACAGGGGTGGATCCAGAATTTTTTGAAAGGGGGTCAAGTTTCAATGGTCAGCATGCAGTACAAAAAATTAGTTAAACAGGGGTGCCAATCCCCCAAAAGTTGATGGCCTATTCCCTCATAGGTTACGACCCCCCCCCCCCGCCCCCCACCAAAAATTAAGATCAAAACCCTTTCAAATTACCCCCTGCCCCTAAATTTTTCAAAGGCGTAACCTGTGCCATGGATCATATTCTCCCATATTTTCACAAAAAATCATATTTCTTTGGCAGACAGGCTGGATACATTCACATAAATATTTTATAGCACATAAAAGGTTGTGGTTTGAAATGGAAGAGTGCTCTGAAAACACTTTTAAGCTCATTAGAGGTGATTGTTATTCTGAAAATGAACAAAAAACTCATTATAGAAGTAGCAATGTAAAACGAACTCAGTCATATCCTTTGGATTATGACGTACTGGGAAGAAAAACCTTAAAGAACGAAGCAAAAAAGGGAAAACATTAATTCCAGATACTATTTTTTCGGATCTAAAAATTTGAAGTTTTGAATAGTAATCATTAAAAAAATCTTGTCACAGGAGGGTCAGCTAACCCTTTGATTCTCCCCTGAATCCGCCCCTGTTGACGAAAGGGATTCGTTGGCTATAAAGCTTGGGAAGCACTGCAGTAGAAGGTCAAAAAAGTTAATGATAGGATGAGATAAGCGCATCTACTTATTAAATTATTGTGATGAAAATGGTTTTTTACAATGGCGCTTTTATTTATTAGCAAACTTCAATATTTTTCGAAAAAAGAAAGGTTTAAGAGAAAAGAACAATTCTTCGTAACTGCTCTTTTTCCAACCCCTTCATATTTAATCCATAAAAACTTTTGCATGTATCCATTAAGATTCAAAAAATCGTATTTTTTTTCTTTTTGTCTAAATTTTCCAAAAACACTATCTTAAATTTTTTTGACCTTTAAAATTTCATATTTTCAGAAAATCACTTTTGTTCTAGAAAAGTATTAGTATTTACGTATTGACGCCACCGCAGCTACAGATTTGGTGGTTTTTTATAATATTTAGTGATTTTGGCGGTTTTTCCTTGTTGTGAAACATGGAAACAAAAAATCCTAAAGATAACTGCGTTCAAGTGGAAACAACAAATGCGCTTCTTTATTAGTGCAACTTCTGCTGAGGTGGCGTTCGTACGTAAGTACCGAAAAAAGTGCTTTTACGAAAATAGTTATTCATCAACTATAAATCACAGATTTTTTTAAAAAGTTATATTTTAACTCAAGATGTCAAAGAGTAAGATTTCTGAAAATATGAAATGGTCAGTTTGAAAGCAAATTGTTTTCGGTTGATTTGACTTGAAATGTCACAAATGGAAGCTGCTTGTGGTTAGCTTGTGGGTTATTTATTTTGCGTAACCTGAATTTTGCTTTATGTGTCTTTTATTTCAGTTTGTCTTTCTTTCTTTTTTTTTTTTGATAGGAAAAGGAGGGGGGAGGATTTAAAAAAAAGCAGTGAACTTAATTTATTTGCTCACTCATTCGTGCATAAGAAACAAAACAGTAACATACTTCTTTTAGTAAACATACAGAATTTTAAGGCAACTTTGGGGACAAAAAGCGAAAACCAAGAACCATTGAACAATTGTCATATAAATAGGACGATAATAGTCAAGAAAGTGGTGCTTTTGCTTAAATAGAAGATTTGGTATATTGATAAAAATTTTATTTTTAAAATGAGACAAATCTTCGAACGTAGAAACACTTGAATCCCACTGCATTAAAAAACAATGCAAACATCAGTTTTTTCAAGTTAAACAACTTGTTTAGTTTGTGTTGAAATATTATAACCATTTATTATTTTATTGTTTTGAAATTAAACTAATTCAAAAATAGATTGATCATCAATTACAGTTTATATGTTCTAGATATTTATTTCACGGTATATTTGGAGAGTTGCATTCACGTGAAAAAATAAACCGGGTGATCCAAAAGTCAGGACGCATTTTGAAAGAGAATAATTTGAAAACGAATTAAGATAAAAAGTTGTGGTTTGCATTAAGCAGATGGAAAAGACAGGTTTTATCTAGCAACGAAGCAAAAATATTCCTGTTGGCGACCAACAGATGGCGCTGTCGGAGTTTTGATGCAGAACCGTGTAAAGCAAAAAAGGATGAAAACGTAGCAACGGCAGCAGGTAAAGATAGTTGAAGCTCATATGCTTCAAAATACTGTACATAGTTTAGAAAGCACTCTTAGTTAAACTGGATTATATAAATTATGGAGAAAGAAAAAACTATATCGCCATCTGTTGGTCGATAGCACAATTTTTGATTCTTTGTCACACAAAACCCGGCTTCTTTTCGATTCGTTCAATGTAAACCGCATCTTTTATCTTTTTTTTCGGTTTCGAATTACTCATTTTTAAAGTAAGCCCTGACTTTTGGATCACCTTTCTGAACCCTTGGGCAAAACTTTAAGGGGTGATAGTACATATATCACAAAACAAACAAGCTAAAACCAAAAATAACGGTCCCAAACGTCTTCCAAAGGAAATAGGCGCCATTAAAGTTTAGGGTCCAAAATTTCAGATGATCATAGAAGACGGAAAGTCAAGATCCATTTCAAACAAAATTTGTTTGAAGTAAATCCGCCCTGAAGTTCAGAATCTATACTGACTTTCAGTTTTCCCATCGGTGCATAAAATTAGCTATTATCATTATTGTCATAAATGCTGAGATGAACGAAGAGAAAGCTGAACTTTAAATATATTTTAAGCAAATATGAAATAGGTTTGGTAAAAGTTATTCCCATCTTCCCTTACAGATCGCAGTGTTACAGCTTATGAGTTTATTTACAATTTGCATGGGCGGATTTATGGGAGGCACCAGAAAGCAGTGCCCCCCCCCCCCCTATAATTTTGCGAGGACATCACCACGCACTCTTTTTCCTAAATCTTAAAACAAAAAAAATCATTTTTTTTTTCTCTTTTTTTACTTCCTTTTACATAGTAAAGGAAGTATTGAATTCATGAAAAAATGTTCACTTAGAAATCGGCCTGTATTTCCATTTTGCTCACCCCAGAATGAATAATGAGTTTTTTTCTTTCGATCACACGTGCATATATACCTTTAGAACGTATGGAGGCCCAAAATATCCATTTTGACGATCCCCGAGTGAATAACAACGAGTTTTCTCGTGACGTCCGAATGTACGTATGTATGTGAGTATGTATATCGCATAACTCAAAAACGGTATGTTGTAGAAAGTTGAAATTTGGTATGTAGACTCTTAATGGGGTCTAGTTGTGCACCTCCCCTTTTGGTTGCATTCGGATGATTCAAAAGGAGTCTTTTACTCCTTTTGGGGGGGGGGGGAATCATTGTTAATTTCGAAGCAAACACAAGTGGTATTATAATTTGGCTGATAAATGGTGATATATTGCCAGGCTTTTGGTCGCCAAGCTTTGTCGCCAAATCAGCGACAAATTTGGAAGGTTTTTATTATAATTTTTTAAAATCTGGTTTTAATTCGGCTGCTATTGGCGATATTTAGAGAGTAAACCATTGAATCACATTAAAATTGCCAATAGTAGAGAAATAAATTTGTGTAAAACGTTCTTTTTCTTCTTTGGTTCACAAAAAACTAGGGCAGAAAATATGTAGCGTTTCCTTGCTTACTAAAAAAGTAAAAAAAAATGCCTTATATCTATTGCAGGGAAAACATAACAGGGGCGGGGGGGGGGGGTTTGAAAAATTGACTTTTTCGTCGCCGACAGAAAAATTGTTAGGACTACGTTTACGCTATATCCGACCCTGATTACTAGATTAATACTATGACATTTGGAATATTGTTCAAAAAAAAAAACACTGCCCCCCCCCTAAATCTGTCCATGATAATTGGTTGCAAATAACGTTAATAATACACCTCGCAAAAATATTTTACATCCTGAAATTGGATTTGCAAAATACAAAGGCATACTGAGTGCTGCACCGTTCTGCTGGTATTTCTTCCCCCGTCCCTCTTTCAATTGCTATAACTTTTGGGATCCGCAAATCTTCATTTTATAAAACTGAAATTGAGACTAGCGCACCGAAGGATCCAGTGAGCTCCACGAGACGATTTTTATTGGTTGAAATAGTTGCCGTAAAATAGAGCTATGCGCCAATCCATGGCAATAATGCTTATTCCGGCGAGTTTTTCGGGTTTAAAAATTTTCTCTGGATTCGTCGTTGTAATAAATTTATCTTTGCGCATTGTTTTCCGCCAAAGTGATTAACCACGTGATAAAAATGAACTAATCGGGAAGCTCTCGCAGGATTCTGAAGTGGGATGGGTTATTAGGCGGCCCGTTTGGGAAGAAATCTGCCTAACGATCGAACATGAGATGCACTGATCACGTGACTTTTAAGACCAATCAGTACGCGTAATTTTCCTGGAAGCTAAAATGAGTATTTAATCGCGTTCGCGATCATTTTGTTTTAGCGTTGGCAACGTATGCATTTCGGTTTTCGTTTCCCACTCTTCTGCTACTGAAACAAATATACATACTGTGAAATGTCGAAGATGGGACAAGCAAACAAACAAGAATTCGAGCTTTTTGTGTTTTAAAATGAATAATAAAGTTTAGTAGACAGTGCATTCATTTACCCTGTTAATTTCTTGAAATGGAAGACGAGACTTTAGACGCTGCTTTACAACATGCAATTTTAGCTTTACTTGATGTCAAACCCAAAGATCCGATTAAATTTCTCGCCTCTCATTTCCAAATGGAATGTGAAACAAACCTGGTGGCCAAAGCTGTTCATCTGCTTCAAAATATGACAATTTATCATCCTGCTATCGAAGAACGATTGTTAAAAGCTTACGCTACAATTAGTCAATATAGTGAAGAAGATGGCTTAACTGGTGATATATACACCGACTTATTAGTTAAATTAATTATGGATTTACCACTGCACCAGAAAGATAATTTTTTACAATACTTACAGTGTCAAAGCACTGAGTATGTATCCTTTGCTGTTTTTCGATCTGGAGTTCTGAAATCAATTTTATTTAATCAGTTTGTTGAAGAAGTCAAAGTGCTATTTTCCAAACTATGCACGGAAAATCATGATTCTGCTCCAACATTTTTATGCAAGAAAGCTTTGCGAAAAATTAGCAAATGTTTAAGTGAAGCTTCTAAAAGGCAAGTAATGGGAACAGATCTTCCATGTACTTTAGGAATTTCGGATTGGGGATCACCTATACGAAAAACAATGCAACGAAATTTACCTGCAAGTGATTATGTAAAACTGGCTACATTTCTGTCAGAAGCGGTGGAAATATTCTTGAGAGAAATTCCAAAAAAGTAATGTTATATTAGTGAACACTTCAAATCCAAGTGTATTTATTCTCAAAACGGATTAACCCAGGGATATTTCGATAATTGGGAACTGGCGGGGTCGATTCATTTTTGGCGTAAATAATTTTATTTTGGTAACCCTGCTGATTTATAGAACCCTATGTTAATAGATGTTTCCAATCTCTTTGTTTAGATTTGCAAAGAAAGATATCTCTCGCGCAGGCACTGGAGCCAAAAAGTGATGCCAATAAAGAAAGATCGCCAGATTCCCAATTATCAAAATATCCACATTAACTCTTTAATCTTTTGCCACAAATTTCCTATCAATTTTATCTCCTCAAAACATTATGTAAGGGTGTGAGAAATAAATGAAGAATGAATAATATTTTTGACTTTTTTTTAAGCGGTCTAAATTGCTTATTTACTCCATCTAACCTAAGTTGATGTTTTGTTGCTTTTTGGACCTGGGTCCTGTGAAAACACCATTGTACACTGGAATCTGCTCCTCCTGGATAGTGACATCCATGTTCTACACCACCCAGGAAGTAAAGTCCCTGGATAAGAGAACATGCATGAAAGTTTTGTTGTGTGCTGGATGCTGTTTTTGTCCCAAGAGGATTGTGTAATGTTGAGAGGGTGGGGTATAAATTAAGTCAGCTTCGAAGCTCAGAAGCAGTTTTTAGAAACAATAAGCCCTACAAGTAGGGCCAGGGGCAGACTGACCATCGGTCAGTGCACCCTCCCTTCCGGGCGCCCTTGCACTTTTTTTTTCGCACTCCAACCTGTGTGCCTTCAAGTTTTTTCTGCGCCCTCAAATCAGTTTGCCTTCAGTTTTTTGATGCCCTCCAACCTGTAATTTTTATTTGTTTCCTTGCACCTTCAAACTTTGTTTTTTTTTGTTCTCAACCTGTGCCCTTTCAAGTTTTTTTTTTTTTTTTCTGCTACCTTGAACCTATTCACTCTCATTTTTTTCTTCTGTGCTCCCAAACCTGAGTTAGTCAAGGTTGGCACCCTCTTGGGGGACCTAGTCTATCTGTGAGTGGGGTTCTATCACAATCTGTGATTGTGAAAAATATAATTTTAAATCAAGGTGTAAAAACAGAAATTAATTTTCTTTAAAACTATTTTGTTGTACTTCATCAGCATAGATGCTTTATGTGTAGTTTTAAAGATGGGGCTAAGGGAGTGGCTCCCAACCTTTTTATGGATTTTTTTTTTTAATTACAAAAATGAATAATTTTAGCATGGATTTTAATCATCCAGTGAAGAAACATCCGTTTCTTTGCAATTTGTTCTAAAACCAAGTAGTAGTCAGCAATGAGATGGCTGATATTGTTGAGTAATAACAATTTGTGTATTAGTTGTTGTAACAGCCAGTGCATATTTTAAGTCAAGCTCCAAGTTTATTATCCTTTTTTATCAATCACTAACAATTATCGATTACGCATTTGAATCAGAGTTGGCACAAACCCGGGTTTTTTTAAAAAAGCCCATGGACCCAGGGTTTTTTTAAATAAAACCCCAAAAAGCCCAACTAAAGTTGGGTTTTTTTTGTCTTTTTTTAGGGAAAATGTGGGGTACTTGTAGCATATTCTAGCGTAAGTATATGGACAAAGTGCAAAAATTGTCTTCGGGTAAAAAAAGCTGGAAAACTAGTTAAAATTCAGCGTTTTCTGAAGAAAAGTATAAAAGACAAAAAAAAAAAAACTCCAAGACTGGTGAAGTTTCAGATTTTTTAATTTTCATTATTACCAACAGTTAAGGCAAAGTTACTTCTCAAGTGATAAAATCTATTGTTTGTTTATAATTACTATTTTTTTTTTTTTTTTTTGCATTTTACTTTATTGTATTTCATTTTGTTATGCAAAACTACTGTAGAACCTCAAGTAATTTGAATCCCTTTTTACTGAATTCCAGCTTAATCAAGACATTTCTTTGAATTTTATGTTGCCTGTTTTTCTATTTCTGTGTACAGAGTAAGAAATACTAACATTTTTCGTAAGATAATGAAAATACTGTACATGTTCTGTTTTCTGCGACATTTGAAAAATCGGTTTATTTCTAAAAAATATACCTTGTGTTTATTCGAGATTTGTAACGTGTTGGTTAGCAGAAAATAATTCACATGAAAGCCTATTAACTAGATTAGTTTCCTCTGTACAATCTACAAATATTGAGAAAATCAGACGTGACAGGACTTGGTCAATATAATTTGAGTTATTTATTGACCAGTTAAAGAAAAAAATTAAATACATTTATTTAAAATCTTTGAAGTATTTTTTCAATGCCGTTAAGAGTTAAGAAATACTATTAAAGTTCAAAATTCATTTTTTATGTTCATTGTCTGTGGTGAAGAACAAATAAAAAAAAAGAGTTTAAACTGTAAAAGTATTTAAATTAATTAATTTCTTTAAAAACTTCTTAGAAAATTTTTAAAAAACCCAAAAGTGGGTTAAATAATGGGTTTTTTTAAGTGGGTTTTTTCAAAAAAACCCATTGGGTCCAATTCGGCCAACCCTGATTTGAATTTCATGGTTTTTTATTTCTTTTTGTTACCGAACAATGATTTAATCCTGGTACTTGTTTTACCTCTTGGAAAGTTCTACTTTATCCCTTTGTGGGTAGTTTCCGCTCTCAAGTTTTTTTTCAACTATTTCTTGCTAACTTTCCCACCTGATTCCGATAAAAACTTTTTTGAGCTGTTGTCCTTATAATAATAGGTATTTTTAGGAAATATTGTCCTTATTTTAATGAGGATCATTATATTAAACATGTTTTAGGATTATTAGTGGCGCCTAAGGGCAGGGGCAGGTGAAGAAGTCATGACGTCCCCTATGACTATGAATAAAATGTAAACGATTGCAGTGCTATTTATAATTCATTAATTAGCTTTATAAAGTAAATATTTGAAATACTTCTTTTCAATGCTTATGAAAATAATTTGACAAAAAATGTCAGGTGCATTATTTTTGGTAGATTTGATGCTTTTTTCACTCAAAGTTTCAGAAGTGTTTCAAACCCCCAAAAAAACTAGGTTTGTTCGTAGTGGGAGTCTTTAATATGACCCCACCTAAAATGTTACTCTATATCCACCTCCGTCCAAGAGCATTATGCTTTTAATACCAATGTAAAGCGGAATCAGATTTTCATTAAAAGATAAATCTGTCGTCGAAAATATGTTGTCACAATTCTGAAAGCGGAATTCTGGTCGCAATTCTGAATTTTCTTCCATCGCAGCAGAAGAAAATTATGTTAAAATTTTCAAGTTAAGGAATTTTTAATAATTGTTATTCCAGGACTGGCACTGAGTTCTGCTAGTAAAAATAGTTGCTTTAGTGTCCTGAAATAAAGTAGTCTCAAAACTAGCCAGATGTAGAAAATAGTTTCTAAAATAATCTCCCATTTTTTTTAACACTAGAATTATGGAGGTCTTCTTATACCTAGAATTACTGTGCAGGTCATTTTGACCCTCTAAGAAGTAATCCGCATACTTCCCTACATAATGTTATGTATTTGAAAATTACTTTAAAATAAACTATATCTACACTAAATAAAGTTTATTTAAAGGATGCAAAAATTTTAAGGATATACAATGAAGTATTATTATGTTTTTAATTTTAAATACCCTTAAAATAACCAGCGCCATTTCAGTTTCATTTCAGAAATCAGCTAATGCTCCTTTTTATGAACAAAAACATTATAAATGCTTCAAGTTGTTGCAATAATATGTGAGCCAAGAGACATTTTTTGAATTTTCGCCCTGTTTTCGCATCAGTCAATGTCATCGTATTTTTATTTATTTATTTATATTTTTTTTTATCAAAGGGGTCAAAATATCACCTGCCAACACTTTTAGGTATGTTCCTTTAGTTTGGGTTTTAAAAATCTACATTTTTTTTTTTTGAAAACCTTATTTTGTAATACAGCAGAATGATTTAGAAGAAGTCAAGGAAATATAAAGCTTTTTATGCAAATAAGGTGGAGCAATAGGGAAGTATCAACCTATCAAATATTCCAATTTTAACTATTGCACAATGTTGACAGGCTTACAAAACACAAAAATTCACCATGGCCGGATTTTTAAAACCAACGATTGATTTTTTATGAATTTTTTAAAGAGCAATGCGCAAAAAAGAGGTGTGGCCTAAAACGTCAGCAGCTGACGTCATTTCCCTGTTCCGATCAGAGCTCCATTTCCATGCCGTGTTGCGCCTACCAGGGGTGAATAGCACTGTCTTTTTCAGCCTTTTTAAAGCCTTTAACCAGCATTTTTTCCATCATGGAGCTAGGATTCACGAAAGGTCAATCCAATAACCTTCCTCAAGTAAAGTCATTCATGGTGTTTGACTTTTTTCGAAAGGACGAGAGATTTAATGTCCTAGATGTACGGGGAGTGAAACAACAAAGTTTCACCATTGTTATTCTTTAAAATTGTACGTACATATCCGTCTATGTTTGCAGTTCATATTATTCGCATTAGTTTCCCTTATCAAGATTGATCATTTCCATTTGTGTGTCGATGGTTTTTTTATCTGAATATATAAATTACAATGTAAGAGCGCTATTCCAGTTCTTACTTGGCGGCTTTTAATGAGGCGCGCATTTTGTAACAACCCTACTGCAAGTGATTCCAGTACTAAGTTTTAGAGCAGTTTTTGCATGAAAATTTTTCGCTTTGTTGGCAATAAAAGTTGATCTGCGCTTTTTTTTTTTTTTGGAAAATTGTTTTAAATCCATTAATACATGTTAATTATCCTTGAGTTTTTGTGCAACTTAGCAAAAAAAGGAAAAATATATTTTTTTGCTCTTTTGATAAAAATAATAAATTTGAAAATGATGTTCATTTCATAAAATAAGTAAATTTTTGCATGTGAGAAAGGTCTTGTATATATAGAAACGCTTCTGGTGATAAACTGAAAATGTATTTTTAAATAATCAATTTGTAATAGTTAAAATTTGAAGATAGTTTGAATGTTAAAAAGAAAGTATTAATAGTTTTTGCATTGTTATTAAAATGGTAATAGTAATGCATCTATTACTTTCTATTTAAGTTTATTGTGCAGGGTTTAAATTCCTGTGTTTACTTGCATTTTTTTAAAAATATCTCATATGCTTATTAAACATTTATTTATGAACAGTTGTGAACATATATTTCAAACTGTATTTCTCACTTGACATAGTTTTTAATTAAAATGCAGTGCAAATTTTCATTTTCAAATTTTAATTAATAAACACACTTAAAAACACTTCTTTCGAAGATCCTGCTGGGACGGAACAATAACAAATCGCTTGTGAGGAGTTTTTTTAGATGTAGATACGTATCCAGGAACGAAGCAATACTTGCAATTGATTCTACTAGCCATGACAAAGAAAATCAAATTAAAAACAATCGCAGAATGCATTAAACCCTACAGACAGCAAAGGATTTTCACTAGCCTTTTATGCGCGCTGCTAATAGAAGGCTCTTGTTTTCCCGCGCCTTCCCCCAAAGATCGCCAAGCACTTCTTTGTCCTAGCCAACCCCGCCGCCTCGCAGCGCGGCAGTGACGTCAGTCAAAGGACTTACAAGCAAATGACGTCACTCGCGCGTGAACTTTAAAAAATTATTTAAAAAAAAAGTATTAGTCGTATCGTAAAAATTTTTTCGCAGATGATGTTCATGTATGTTACTCTATCATATAAAAATAAAATTAGAAAATCGAATACTTCCCTATTACCAAAAAATGTTTGCTTAATAGTCAAAATGACCCCTTCTATAATTCAAACGTAAAAGATGCATTTAAGTCATATTAATGGAATGGTGCTCAACTTCTTTTCACCCGAGGGCCACACAGTCTTAAAGTGATTCTCACGGACCAGATCACATAAAATTTCATAACAACACAGAAAAGGAAAAAATTACCAACCAAAAATTGAGGGCCTTGATGCAAGAACCAAGTAAGCCTCATTTTCTCATTTTAATTCATTTTTGCGTGTGGACAATATAGATATTCCAATTGGGGCAACAACAAGGCATAAATATAAGATCAGACTTCTGCTTTGTAGTAAATAATGTGGAAAAGATAATAGAGTTTCTATTGGCCTTTGATGTTATTTTTTGGTCATACTGAAAATGTACGAGTCTAGACTTACCTGGTTCTTGCATCAAGGCCCTCAATTGATGCTTATTTATAATTGCATTTAATTTCCGGAAACCAATTTCTAAATATTTGACTACAAATTTGTGACATTGGTGGCTTTCGATTTTAAACATAGACTCTTGGGTAATCAACAATAAGTTAAAGCCCCTAAAGCAGAACTACATGCAAATGACCAGACAGCCTGGGTATCACATTCAGAAACTGCAGTTTTGTTCTCATTAGATTTCTTCAGCTTGAAATAGTGAATAACTGAGTTGGAGGCAGAAGCCATCACATTGAAGTTGAGTTGAAATTTTTTTATCTACCAGTTTGTTGCCGCTCTCAGCTTCAATGAGACGACATCTATCTTCAGCTCGACATCTACATTCACTATTCCAGACTGAAGAGTTCTAATAAGAACAAAACTGTGGTCTCTGGATCAGACTGTGTAGTGTTTTGCATGTAGTTTTACTCTTGGGTTTTCAATTGGTAATACTGAACAAAATAATGCAATGCATGGTCCGTAGATTCGTTCACCATTCTATCAATGCAACAATACTTCAATAAATAGACATATTTGGATTGCTTGGTATCTAAGCCGGGTCTACTCACAGCTGGGGAAAATTTTTCACTAAGCAACCCTTGACAAAAAGAAAGTTAAACGAAGATTTTCATACTTCAGTACAAGGTTTTGAAAGGAACCCTAAAGAAGTTAATACCGGCACCTTCTTGTATAATTTTTTATTGTCTGATTGCAAATTAAAACAAAATTAAAGGCTAACTGGGTAAAAAGGAATAGAAACACTGCATTCAGGATATTTTCAATTGCGTGAAAATTAGCGCTGGTTTTCCAAAAATAAATGTAATAAAGCTGCAAAAAATTTTAACAAATTTGCAGCTTTATTACATTCATTTTTGGAAATTTTATTGAATCATTCAGAATACAAACAGTGAATAAAACTAATAGTAGTGTAAACTAAATTTTTGCTAAAATTGTGATTGCAAAAACTAACCCTTTACAAGATCTCAATCATGAATATGTTTAGTACATTTTATATTTCTACTTTTTTTCCCCCAGAAAGTAAGATGTAAACTCTTGAGTAAGTTTTTTTAAAATAATTTTTCATCCTTGAAAAAAAGGAGTTTTCATGTATTTTAGTCAGTTTTCCTAAAGCATTTTTGCAATTCATTACAAAATAGTCAATTTGGCTAAAAGAATCCCCTTTGCTTCAAAATAGTAGCAATATTTGCTGTATTAGTCGCCAGTGGCAGCCCTGTTATTCATTAAATGGCTTCTGTTGAAAAGTTTTCATAATTATGCATACAAATTGGCTTAGCTAATACCAGGAAAGGGGGCTCAAACCTTCCTGTGTGTTCGTCAGAGCAGCGCAATTTCAACATTGTGTACTGAAGAAGACCCTCTCAATATTTTGTACTGAGGAGATCCTCATGGGATTTGAAAGGGAATAAAGGTTGTTTTCTATGCAACGAATTTCAGCCTTTTGTGTTTTCTTACCTCATAAATATTTTCTTTCAATGTTCTTAGGAGTTTAGTAAGACCCCATTTGGAGTATGCTGTGCAGTTTTGGTCGCCTTACCTGAGGAACGATATTTGTGTATTGGAAAGGGTTCAAAGAAGGGTAACTAGACTAGTAAGGGGACTTTCAGATTTAGATTATGATACCAGACTTAATAAGTATAGCCTGAAGCAAAGGAGGATTAGAGGGAACATGATTCAGTTATTTAAATTTATCAAAATAAATGATGTTAATGGATTAAATTTTTGCACCGAAAGCAGGAGGAGGAGTCATTGTTTTAAGCTATTCAAATCTTAGGCTAACCTGGAAATAAGGAAAAACTACTACTTTAGTAGGTTCGTGGAACAGCTTACCGGAAGAGGTGGTAATGAGCAAGGGGGTGGATAGCTTTAAGAGGGCCATTGATCTTCATTGGGAACTAATAAATTGACTACGACCAGCCTAGCTGGGCCTAGAGCCTGTTGCTGGTCATCACATTTGTATTTATTTTATCCCACAACTTAACCTTAATTCTTAAGAATCACCTCAATTTATATGACTATAAACATACTTAATCAGTCAACTCAGAGTGTCTCTGAGGTGCCCTGATGGAAGGTCACTATGACCTTATTCACTTAATATTCATCCTCCTTATTCACTTAATCTTGCTTGAGGTTCTTTTCCTTCATAAAAATCTTAAAAAATGTTTCTCAATGGTGTCTAAAGGTTCTTTTCATCATAAGAATATTTATATAAATCGAACAAATATAAATGTGACAACCAGGAACAGGCTCTGGGTTCAACTAGGCTGGTCTAGTCAGTTTATTAGTCCCCAATGAAGATCAATTGCCCTCTTAAAGCTATCCACCCCCTTTCTCATTACCATCTCTTCTGGTAAGCTGTTCCAAGTGCACAGGACCCTACTAAAGTACGATTTTTTTTCTCCCAATTTCCAAGTTAGCTTGAGATTTGAATAGCTTAAAACAATGACGCCCCGTCCTGTTGTCCGCGCAAAAATTTAACCCACTAATCCCTCCACCATACTTCATTGTAATAAAATTTAAACAACTGAATAATGTTTCCTCTGACCCTCCTTTGCTCCAAGCAAAACATTTTAAGCATTTTATGTCTGGTATCATGATTGAATTTTAAAGTTCCCCTTACTAGTCTAGTTATCCTTCTTTGAACTCTTTCCAATAAAGAAATTTCTTTCCTGAGTTATGGTGGCCAAAACTGAACAGCATACTCGAAATGAGTTCTTACCAAAATCCTATATAAAGGCAGAAGAACCTTCTTAGATTTATTTGAAATAGATCTGTGGATAAATCAAACTATTTTGTGGGATTTGTTACTTGCAATGTTGATTAAACTGGACATTCTGATTTATTAAGACACCCAGATCAAGAAAATTTCCTGCCCGATAAAATTTGCAGGCTGTATTTTATCATTCGATCAAATTAAAATTTCATTACAACAAATTGAGAATTATGTGTTTACGAACAGATTCCTCATTTCTTTTCCTGTCTTTCTTTAACAGTTTTGGCATCTTGAATAAAAGTTTTTCTGGGTTTCTAGACATATTTCCTTTGAGTTTTTCTCAGTTTCAGAACTCGGTTCTCCGTCTCTTTTGTCGAGCATAATATTTCTTACTTCATGATTTTAATAGGTTTCTTTTTTTTTAGTATTTGAAGATTTTATATTGTACAATGAACTCTTTTGACAACCAATACAAATGGGGGGGGGGGGGGGATCTCATTGGACCACAGGGCAAGTTGTACTGTCTTGATAAACTACTATTAATATTTTAATTTACATAATAACTAGCAAATAGCACCTATAGCTGTCCTACAAATACTATAGTTATATCACATGGAACAAGTTACATAAAAGAAATTTCATTTCAGAAATCTGTTTTATTTTTGCTTTGGCACTGCTAAGAACCTTTCATAAGTCTGCAACTTTTTAAATGGTTTTCATGAAGAATGGAGCAATGAATTGAGCTCCCCTCCTAAAGTAAGTTTTTTTAGTTCATAATTATTCATAGTATCTTTATCCTTTGTGGTAAAGAAAAAAATAATATGACAGCATTTCTCAGACCAAGAACCCCAGGTATGTTGGTCCACTTTTAGAAAACCCATAAAACTGAAAACTTTCAAAGAATTGGAAAAGTAATTTTCTAGTAATAGTGACAGCGAAGTTGATGAAGACTCAGGGTGTGCTGATTCTTGAGAGATTGTAGATGATTCTGACATAAAAAGAACAAAAGTAGAAGTTGGCCAATATAAGATTTTGTTTAATTCAATACGTTATATTGGTCTTTAAACTTAGTTTCTTAATTCTAAACACAGAACAACATTAGTTAGTTGCAATATTAGGTTATATTTATTGTTAAAATTTTAACAGAAACTTTTTTAATGCGGACCAACATAGCACGGGCACATGGGTCCACTTCACAAAGTTGTCAAAAAATTAATGTAGGGAATAAAGTGATTAAAATAAAGTCTGGGTAATGGAAAATATTAAATGAAACTGTTCATTTAATTATTTTTACAAGATAAAAACAAAAAGTAGAAAAGTGAATGAACAGTCCTAGACTCCCCTTACGGCAAAATTAATTTCTATTAGGGCAGTTGGGGTAATTATGAACAAATTTTCTAAGTTTCAAATTAAACAGCCATTAGAAGTGTTTCATACATGCAGAAATTCTGGAAACTTACCAAAAACGAATGTTTCATTGCCTTACTTCTTTATGTGAGGTTTTTTTTTCTTTTTAAAATGAAGAGTCAGTGACCTTAAAATGCCTATTCATAATTACCCCAGATGTTCATATTTACCCCGGTGTGTATGGGGTACCCAGTAGCAGAAACTTTCTAGCCAGTCTGCGACACTATTTTGGGTAGTTGAAAATAATCTGCAGCATTATTATTAGCTTTACTTTAACTTTTCATAAAATATACAAGTCCTTTGTGAAAGTCAAGACTTGGACAATTTTCCAACTGGCCAGTGGCCACTATACCAGAAAAACTTAGTGGCCACCACTGTCGCTGAGTTTTAAAGTATTAAGGGGGGGGGGGGAGGCAGCAGCTTTCACTACTTTCATAAAAATAAATAAAACTCTACACACTATGAAAAACAATTATTCAAGACGTATGAATTTTAATATGGAAAATTTGCATTGAAAAAGGTTTTTAATTTTTTTTTTAATTAGTAAATGAGAAGTTGGCAGGAAAGTGCATTTTAGATGAAATATTTAGCTTTAGCAAAGCCTGCAAATCAATGAGGATCAAATACAACTGTGCAGTTAATAATTCGCATTTTTCAAAAAAATATTTTATAAAAAGAAAAAAAACATGGTTTATTGAACATTTTATGTTATTTTCAATAGTTTTATGTTGAGGAAAACATCCAATTCTGTTTTTGGAAACTTAGGTAAGTAATAGTATTGTTTATTTCCATCTTGCGAATGACCAAACATAGCGTCTACGCGAAAAATTCATGGTTATAAATAGATATTTGAATTTGTTACATAAAAGTAGTAATAAATTCAAAATCTTTAAAAAACTACAACTTAGGTGAAATAGTCAATTTTTAGCACATTAGCCTCTAAAGCAATGAGGATAAGATAATATTCTGAAGATAAAATTTTGCATTTTTAAAGACAATAATAAAGAATTATCCGAAAAAAATGGCACATTTTGCATAATTTTCAACAGTTTGCATTGCAATAAACATCCAATTCCGTTTTTGAAAACGTAGGCACTTCATGAGTCTTGCGTACCAACATCCTGGGAATGACGAAACACGGCGACTACGCTAAAACTAAAATATAAATTTCTCAATCTGTTGCAAAAAATATTTTAAAAATAAAACTCCTCATGAGACTCACATTAGTTGAAAAGTTTTAGCGCTTTTGCGTCCAAAGCAATGAGGATAAGGTGAAATTTTCACATAAAATTTTTCATTTCTCAAGAAAATCATTTTAAAAAATGAAAATAAAAAAACAATTTACTGCACATTTTAAGTTATTTTCATTTGTTGGCAGAAAAATAAAACATCCAATTCATCTTTGTTTTTGAAAACTTTTGCACTTTTCTACTTCGATTTTGTGAATGACCAAATATGGCGACTATGTTTCTAGCTGTAATGCTGAAACATCCATCGCCTTCCCGGTCAAAAAGCGATCTCCAAACAATCTTTGCCAAGTTGTATTTCCTTTTTTTTTTCTTTCTTTCTTTTTCTTCTTTGGTAAAATGATCTGCAGGTTGCCGAAAAATCTGCGACGCACGTCTCGCGTCTCGCAGTTTCTGCTACCGGGATGGGGTAATTGTGAACACTGATTCAAATCATCCACAGAATGATTATCCTAAACTTCCTTTACCGTACCATAAAAATACTAAACGACGAAGGGATCTCTTGCTTTTTTCCTTGCCTTTTGCAGAACTTCTGGTTTTTTTCAGTGAAATGCTGGAGTGTCGCTTCATAAAGCCAATATTCCTTTTCTCTCCTGGCTTACCATCTTTGAAAGGGTCGTGCAATCCATTAGCTACAACATACTGTTGGACGATTGTTTTCGTTTCTTCTTTGTCACAGGGAAACCTCATTTGAGTCCTGGAAATTAGGCATTTCACCAGAGTTTGCTTCATATCAATAAGAATGTTTGTTGAGCGAATTGCTCCAATTTTATCAACCTCAGATTCGTCTGTGACTCTGTTGTACAATACCCCCCTCCCTAAGGTAGCCACTGCATTTCTGTAGGTTTTATTGCCATTCAAAATTCCTGCACTGCGTTCATCAAGTCTTCTCTAGAGTAACTCAGGGCTGGCTTTTTTTTTTTGACATGGGTGAGAGGCATTTTGTCATTTGAACCAATAAAGGTAAATGTAAACCAATAAAGGTAATGTTTGTTGGCTCATTTTCATGATTAAAATAATAATTACAATTTTGACCATAATAGGTGCCTCAGAAAATGCTCTGAAACAAATGTTCATAATTACCTCGTATCAAAAGAAAAAAAAAATATGGGGTAAATATGAACACTCTTCTGTGAATCAGTGAGAACGAGATCTAGCAAAAATTAATCGAAATCCTGATGGGGCATTTATTACTGATTGTGAAATGTTTGAGAACAACATCTTACCTGAATTTCCTGCGATAAAGTAGTCACAAAATTGAAAACAGAACAAAATGATCTATTATGATCTCTTATAACAACTGGAATGGCGTAATTAGTGTTGTCAAACTGGCGGAAACAGCTGTTAGTTATCGATCGAGTGATGAACCATCACTGTTTTAATATTTTTTGGTTCCTATACTGCTCATAGAAGCGCTAATGGTGTTTATTCGGAATTAACCCATGTTCATATTTATCCCAGCTGACCCTACACTGCTTAAATTCCATAACCGAGCACAACATTTAAAATCCCTTGAAAGTTCGTTGTAACAGGCTTTCATTGAACTTCGATGTTGCTTTGGCAATGATCCAGAATATACAAATGTACTGACCTGAAATCTGCATTGATCCCCCCCCACCTTTTTTTTAAACTTTTTAAAATTTGCACTACGAATTTACTTTCCAGACATATTTCTTTTGGTCTTTTATCCAAATTATTTTATCCGTGACTATTTGCCAATTATTTTTAATATACATAATTCGCAGATAATACATTTAGCCTTAATGTTATGCATATATGTATGCCATCAAACAAAAAATCTTTAATTCTTAAAAATACGTCTGTATTTTTGCTCAACAAGCAATATATTGTCTGCTATTAAAGAAATATTGCAAACTGAAATCAGACGGGTCATTTCACAGTATTTTGTCCAAATGTAGAGAGCAACATGACACATATTTTGCCATGACTATTTCATTTGCTGTTTAATTAGCACCTTGTTTTATTATGAGTTTGTGTTGGTATGATTAACTCAGAATAAAATTTTGTCCTGATCAAACAGTAAATTAAATAGTTATGGCCTAAACAAACTGTCATGTTGCGGACCCTACCATTTGGATAAAATACTGTGAAATGGCCCAGGTGCTAAACGATTGCTGCAGAGTTACAGTTAAAATGCTAGTGTGGACATGTGGCAGCAAAGAAAAACAAAAATGAGCCAAATATACAAATAATTCAGCATATAAAAGTCAAATGTGAATGACTTAAATGGAAAACAAATGCCTTAACTACAGAAAATAAATAACAATTTTGTTTTTCAAAATGGCACCGTCTATTGGTTTTTGTTTCCTCATGGTTACTTCAAGGACAAATTTTTCTTTTGGATTTAAAGGTTTTTTTAAATAACAGCTGAAAGAATTAGTTTTTTAAAAATATTCAATTATCTTATGAATTAATTTATGAATATTTTAAAGATTTTATTGTTGTTTTATTTTTTTCAATTTTAAGATACAGCTTATATTTTAGTTTCTTTAAGGTCTTAAATGCGCAAAATCCAAACAAAAACAACCACTTCTCCCAAGTTGTGCGGATTTTTGACTCTGAATTTCACAAAATGTGCCAAATGAAAGGGGGGTGAAAAGAAGAGACCAAAGTAGAGCATAGAACCACCCATTATCCTGTCCAATTCGTAACCGTAACCTAGTTACGTTAAATAGAAAGAAAATAAGCTTAAAAAAAACTCCGCCAAAATCCGTAAATGCCATTTTCAAAAATAATTGTTTGATCTACAATCAGATAAATCTACCAAAAACTAATCCACTTCGCTAGCTTTTAAATGATAACACAGTAAATCATACTGGGGTTTAAGTTCAGCAGAAATTAAGGCTTTTGTTAGAAAAATGAAAATCAGTGACTGTGAAAAAAAAGGGACTAGTAAGCGTGTCACAGCCCTAAAAGACAAAATTCCTCTGCAAATTTTACTCTGATTTTTTGAACAAAACACAGTTTTTTACACATTATTATGATAAAATGAATGTGTTTTTGCAGTGTTGTTTGTCAGAATATAGCCAGATGTAGGTGGAACTTGCTCCACCATCTAGGATTCTGGGTGCGTTTTTTTTTCAGTTTTCGAGTCATATTGCAAAAACTATTTATATTGCAGGTAAACCTAATTATTAACGTATAGAGCATAAAATTACCTTTGAAAAGATATTTTTACTGTGGCTGCTATAGGCACAGAGATTTTAATTTCAAAGTTCATGAATGTTGATCCAGAGTTCAAGCTAAAACGAAAAGTGATGTGGATACCTTTCACAAAGACCAGGACAAAAAAAAAGGGGGGGGGGAAGTAGTCATTTTTCCAAAAATTCAACAGACTTTGAAATTAAATATCTCCGCACCTCTTAACTAACTACTCAAAACTAGATGTTGATGCAGTGTCCTTAATGATTTTAGATGACCAGGGTGCACATGGTTTATTTTTCTTAATGGTAAAAATTTTAATTTTTTGAAATTTTCACACCCTTAATATTCTTGAATTTGTAGAACAACCCATTTGCACCAGTTCTTCTATTTTGTAAAAGATAATTGATAAAAGTTTGTAATTGAAATTATTATTCAAAACTTTTTAAACGCATACATTAAATATTACAAATTTGTTTGTTAAATGTAATGAAAATGTGGTAAAACTGCTCCTCAGTTTTACAGAACTGCTCCTCAATATCAGAATTTGAAGAGCAAGCAGTATTGCTTCTTAAAATGAAATACTTATTTTCCACACTGGGCTTTCCTATTTTACTCATTAAAATAGGAAAGCCCAGTGTTCATTTATCACTTTTTAACATTTTTGATTTTATTTGCACTATCTAATGTACTTAAGTTAAGAAGAGAAAAAAAAAAAAACATTTGTAATAAGTATAATGAAACTTTATATACTTCAATGGACAAATGGTACAGTAAATCTGGTATAAAATAATTGCACACAAAAAAGTTTTCTGTAAACACATATCAGTAATTTTCTTATAGATGTAAAAATATTTAATAAATGCTGAACACATGAATTCAGTAAAGTCTCATTTATACAACCTTCAACCCATTGCCTGCATTTGCTAAACCCAATGCAGGCAATTTACATGTAAATAGGGGTCAGGCTGCACTGGTCAAGGGTCAACTATAAAACATCCATTGGCAACAAAAACTGCAGCTACAATCAAAACTTCTTTAAATTATCAAAAGATTTCAGTTTTTTTTTTTTTTTTTTTTGTCCCATCTTGTTTAAAATATGATTATTAAATCCCAACTGTGCAAAAATTAAGTAGTTTGACAATTAATCGACCGTCTCTAACTAAATATTAGCATATCCACTGTCTTTGTAAGCAGTGAATATCACATAATATCACATAGGCGAAACTCTACTGTTACATACAAATACGCACATGGAAAGTGATACAATAAGAAAAGATGAGTATCACAGCATTGAAAAACATTTAAAAAAAAACAGTATAATTTGCACTGATAATAAAGGAAGTATATTATGAAAGTGGAAGGTTACTTCATTATCTGTGTATGCCATTATCTGCATATGTATTTAGGGTTGAAATTTAATGGGTTTGATATAAAAAGTTTTCTGTTACATAAAACATCACTTTATTTGCAGTGTCATCTCCTGCACAGCTTTAAGAAGATGGGCCACATTTTCATTGGAGCCAGCTGAAATATAACAACAATGGTCGGTTTAACAGTTGAACCAATAATAATAATAATAATAATAAAACACGATATTCGGCAGAACTTAACATTAAAGTTATTTAAATACAGTAGCTGCTCGTTATATTGCTCATTTGGATATAACACTCTTTTCTTTTGTCTCTTGAAATACTAAGTCAGAAGAGAAAAAAAAATCCTTGCTTTAAGTTTAAAACCATTTATGAAAACATATTGGTATTGCATTCGAAAAAAGTCTCTGTCTTCTTTATTTCATCAATAAACAGAAGGAAAATGCTTCTATTCTTCTGAATTCGCTGGAGAAGCAGCGACAATTCCTGTACATCCGCACAGACTATTTCAGTTTAAGATAGTTTGTAAACTACTTCACATTTTCTTTTGTATTGATACTAAGGTCATTACAATGAGTGAGAGACAGCAGGCAGATGTCATATTGTCCCAAGTACTGTATTTTCCTTCGTATAATCCGCGGATTATCTGTTAAAAAAAGCAAAATTTATCAGGTGCATGTTGTTTATTTTACAAAGCTTGCATGTTTTTTCTCGCTGCCTGCCTGCATGTTGGTTATTTTACGTTGCTTGAATGTTCCTCTAATGCGATTCAGGCCATGTGAAATAACCAAGAATACAGTGAAATAGGAAGCCATTTGCACAAGATTAGACCGTTTGCTCCATTGTTTTGACTCTTTGTTTTTGAAGTAATTAGCGTACTGTAATCAAGATTTCAAAAAAAATCATAACATTTCAAATTAATTTTGATTGTGCCTTTAAAGTAATTACCTTTTCACGTTTTTAGTTTAGTTGCTCAAATGGTATGTTAAATTCAATCTTTATTTTTTTACATTGCATTATCTGCAAAGCATTTTTTTCTTCAAGCCAATTTTAGAACCTGCAGATAATGAATGAGCAGGAAAATAGGGTAAAAAACATATGCCCTTCTCTGGCTGGCTTTTTGTACAGAAAAGATTTATGCTTGATTGCACAAATCTGGATTTGCATCAAAGAAAGGAAAAATGACCTGGATGCGTGAAAGAGTTTTCAGGAAACAATCTGATTGCTTTTATTTCTCACATTCTTTCTATGGCAAATTTAAAGGATTAGAAAGTCAATTATATTGGGAATAAGAGGGTATTTTAATGCTCACTCTTGTCTAGTGGTAGCTAAGAAATATCATCTCCATTCGTCATTTGATGTTTGTACCTTTCTGATGCTGAAATTTACTTTAATGTTAGTCTTGTTTAAATTTAGTATATTTGTGAACTACATCAAAATCATTTGAAAATCATATCAAAAAGAACAAACACTAATTTACTTGTATGTTGGATGGATGACTATTTCTAAGGACCTCGGGTATATCTCGTTTTTCCTGTGTCCCCCAAAAAGTGCAATATAATAAAGGATTACTGGGACTAAAAAAAGGTTTTTGATTAACTTGTAATAAGCAGTTATTTAAATGATAAGCAGAAAATTTATTGAAATAACTTCTCTACTTCAGACATTACTTTTCTAAGAGAGTCATTTTTAGAAATGGGAACTTCTGCTGAATCATTACATTTTAAAATTTTCCAAGTTAATTTTTGTGTACAGTACTTTTTGGCAGTGCCAAAGTCTCTTGTCTAGTAATGTCATTATTTAATTCCAACCCCAAAAGCTATTTACTATTTTGAAATGTAACACATTTCTCTCAATAAATAAATAAATAAGTAAGGTGAGTTGGGGGAAGTGCAGCCCTTAAATTATACAGTTCGACTTTATTAAGGCCTAGACATTACAAGACTTGATACAAATTTTTTAATTTTTATTTCATATGTTTCCTGTTTTAGTGTGTTTCCCGAGACATGAGCCTGTTAAAATCATTGCAGGTAAAAACGTTGAAAAAAACATTTTAAACTATTGTGCTCTAGGGCCACACTTTCTCAATAAAAAGTGGGGCAAGAGCATCACCTATCTGAATTTTTTTTTAAAACCGTTTGAGAAAATAAGGGGCAAGTGCAATCAATAGAGTATTTTTTCCTGATTAAAAACTATTTTTTTATTTTAATTTTCACCTATTCATTGGGAAGTTATTACATTTTTCCTAACGAAACCTGTCAATGTAAAATGAAGAACGTTCAAGGAACAATGGATTATTAAGCAAAATTATGAAGTTTTTATTTTAAATTAAATAAGGAACATGAATGATCACTTTTATTATGCTAATAAGCTTTAAAAAAAAAAAAAAAAAAAAAAAAAAAACTTGCATACCAAGGAATAATCTTTAAAACTTGAATATCAACAAACTTATAAAATATTAACTTAATAATACAAAAGGTAACTATACAACTGACAAAAGGTAACATGTCTTTGGCGAACTTGAACATATTTTTTTGTATAAGTACACTTAGTATAGTAATTAACAATTTAATTGATATTATATTCTGAAAACGGTACTTGGAATATCAAATTTCCTCTACGATCTGAAGAGGGATTTGGAAGGATTGATGCAATGTCGTCGTTTTGGATCTCGCTAACGGCGTCTCTTGAAGGATAACTAAACACAGTGCTATAATTTCCAGCCGCTTTTAACTCTAAAAATTTAATTTCAGGGAAATTATCATCATTTATATTAGTAATTTGTCCTACAAAATGTTTAGTCATCTTTTTTGTAGAAAATCTCACAAGAACCCAGTCCAAGAACCTTTCTCTCCGTTGGATGCCTTCCCCACTGAATGATATCTTCTTGCTGTTTTCACTCTGTGGCAATCATTTCTTCGACTGTCATTTCATCACGTAAATCTTCCCTTAAACTCATATTTTCATTATCGTCACTTTCTTCCTCCTCGTAATTTCGGAAGAATTACAAATGAATTACATTGCTTCATTAAATCGTTGTGAACAATTTATATCTGTCATAAAATAACATTGCCAGATTAATAGGAAAGTGCAGCCCCAAAAAATGCAAGGCTGCACTTGCCCCTTTTTTTCGGGCTGCACTTTCCCAATCGTATAATTTTTTGGGGCAAGTGCAGCCCTAAAATTAATTGATTTGAATGCAAAAAATAATAAATCTCAGCTTCAAAAATACGAAAAGCAGACATGAAATAGTTTTACTTACGTTTTGGAAGCACAAAAAAGTGAGAACAACAACAGAAGAAACAATGATTTCTCGAACTATAACAACATGGCACTGTAGTGGGAATGAGAAAAGTTAGGAAACCAGGGAAGGAGTAGAGTTACCATTCAAGTAGCGCGATCTAACGCACGCAGTGCAAAGTAATAACGTTTACCAAGCTACCCAGATGACAGCAGCCTTGCAGATATTCCCGGTTTCTGATTATTAACCTAAGCCGCACTTGCCCCACGACCGCACTTACCCCAACTGACCTTATCTCAATTTTAAAACTAACATACAGTGAAGCACCGTTTATATGTTTCTGAAGGGACTCTATGAAAAAACTACAAATGAAAAAACACATAATAGATTTAGGTTAAATATGTATTGGACTCTGCAGGGACCAATTTAAAAAACATATAATTGATAAAAAACTTATAAAAGAGAAACATATAAATGGTGCTTCACTGTATTTTAAATTAACATCTGTTTCTGTTGGATAATTATCGGTTGTATTGCTCCTTCGGAGGATTTTAGACCTCTGAACTAACTAAAACATATTTTCTTATAATCTGCAAGAAATTACAGAAATATTAGTTTTGAAATTGCATGGATGGATACAATGAAAGTACTTACCTGTAGGTTCTTCTCTGAAATATTGATGCGCTAAACATTCTTCTGCGGTACATCTAAAATTTAAAATATCAATAATAAAAGAAAGCACTTTAATTTGAAAATTGTAATAATTCATTTATTTTATAAATATATTTATTTATTCATTTATTTCTGGTATATTCTGTTGAGCAATAACTGAAAACAATCTTTAAACACAGGTTACTTCTTGGATAAAAAATAACTACCACTTTAGTGGGAAAATATTCTCAAATTGTAGCCAAAGCAAAGTCCTAGTGAATTTTTACTTTTACTTTCTTCTATATCAAATATGTAGAAGAAAGTACTGGTTTTGTGAAAATTTTCGAATTTTGCGACGGGGTTTGCATGTTTTGAGGCGTGGCGAGTCCATTTCGACGATTTTTGGAATATGTCTGTGTTATGTGTGTGGCCGGTTTTTTGTGACCGCTTCAGAGCAAAAACTACTGCATAAATTTGAACTAAATTTGATATACACATGCACCCCTACGAGAACTTGTGCCCATTAGTCATTAGGTTAAAAAAAATATAAATAAAAAGAAGCGTAAGTTTACTTCCTCTAACTAGTGATAACAAACATTCTGTGCAGCATAGTAGGAAAAGAATATAAAGTACATAACTCAAATCTGCAAGTATTTAAAAAAATTTACATTGGGTACATAAAGTTTTTATTAATGCAATGCTTATTTTGCTTTCAATAATGTATCCATGAAAGCAAGAGATTAATTTCATTAATTTATCTACAAATTTTCAAGATAACCATTGTTTAATATCGATATTAATTTAAAAATGTTGAGCGAACGGCGACGCTGACGCAAAAAAAAAAAAAAAAAGAAAGAAAGAAAGAAAAATGAAGAAAGGAAAAAAAAGGAAGGGAAGAAAGAAAAAGGGAAGGAAAAACTACG